>NW_021620620.1:403934-437505 GCF_004785775.1 Grammomys surdaster | reverse complement strand
AGGAAGGAAGGAAGGAAGGAAGGAAGGAAGGAAGGAAGGAAGGAGGAAAGAAGAAAGTACCAGAGAGGAAAGGAGAGGATTAAAGAATGAAATGAAATGAGACAGTAAGAGAAAGCAATAACAAGAACAACAAATTGCAAAAGGCTAAGAAGAAGGAAAAAATGAGGGAAGAAATCATATACCAGGATCCCCTCAGCCAAACTCTTTCTCATCAGTCGAAAGCAGTCACCCACTACTTTGTCAGGACAGGCTACAGTGACAGAATGATACACAACACTTCTTAGGATCAGTAATACCCATTCTATGGAATTCTCCCTTGGATTCCAACTCCCACCATAGCTTAGAGCATTGGCAATCAATAACAGCCTTCTCATTGCTATGTGAACCCTTGAATTGTCATAATTCAATCTCTTTCATCATTTTTTATATTATCTCTAGTTTTCTGAGTAGCTTGTTTGACATATGGTGAAATTAGAATAATGATTTCAATTTGATTAAAAAAAAATAACCCCTTAGCAGTTTCTATATTGACCAGTAGAAAAGCAACTTGGAGAAATTAGGGATACCTTTGAAATTTTTGGATTAAAATATATCAGATTAAATTATCAAATTTTAATGGATTTGATTTTAATTTTAACATAATTAATAAAGTTAATAATGGAGATACTTTAGGAAAATATAGCAGATATATGGTGAAGAGTTGATATCTATAATACATGGAAACCTTTAGAAATTTATTATAGAGAAACTACCACTCAATTGAAAACAAATGATTAAGAAGTTAATAGAAGATAAAAATCAAATAAATCAACAACTGTATTAAGATATTTGGCCTAACTAAAAAGGAAGGAAATTTCACTTAAAGTAACTGCCTCTCCATGTTCATAAGATTTAGTAATCACAGGCCAGGCTTAGCCAACTTGAGCTTCTTTGTTAGGGAAGTATTTTCTCTAATGCTCTGTGGTATTCTGTTCTGTTTGCTCTCAGCCAGTCTGCAAAGCACCAGCCTCAGCCAGAGATCCTGGTAAGTGCTGACTTCCAGCCCAAAATGGACCAAGAAAATTGACCTCCCTGAGTCAGTTGTTAGTAGTTAGCTCATTCCTTTCTGCTATAGCACCCAAATTCTATACCACACTCCATCTCAGCAAAATATGAAACACAAACCTGAAAATTCAGGGTGGCACAGAGCTCCAGATTGCCTGAAAGTGGATCTACAGGGCACTTCATGTTGCAATACAGAGAATGTTGCATCGAGCAGTTGGAGAAAATCCAGTTGGTCTTTTATCTGACTGTGACACAGAAGAAACAATCTGGATTACCTTGTACCCACACCCTAACCTCCCTATCACTCAGGGATTGGCTCTTTCAGCCCTGCAAGGCTCCTAGCTATTTCAGTACAGTTGATCTGTGTTGCCTGTTCCCTGCTGAGAATCTCTATAGATTCTTCCAGCCTGAAGCCTCTATTTGTTCTTGAGCCAGACCCAGAGGAAGGTCTCTTTTTCTTATAGTGTCTTGTGATGCTGTGGTGCAAATGGTTCTCTTGGTAAATCAGACACACTTTGCAGTATTCCTGACACTGTGTCATGCTTTCCACTATGCACTAGGCTGTCCATCTGACTCTTAACCTCGAGGACACCTTGAAAGTTGTTTTTTGTAACTTTTGAAATTGAATTACAGGCAGGTTCTTAGCTGATGCCTGGACTTCTGAGAGTTCAAATCCAGCAGCCATATTTTTTTTTAATGTTAAACTCTTCTTTGTATTTCTTTTAAAATTTTATTTATTAATTTAATGTATATGAGTACACTGTTGCTGTCTTCAGACATACCAGAAGAGGGCATCAGATCCCATTTCAGACGGTTTTGAGTCACCATGTGGTTGCTGGGTATTGATCTCGGGACCTCCGGAAAAGCAGTCTGTGCTCTTAACCACTGAGCCATCTCTCCAAACATATTTTTGAAAAGACTATATGAAGTCACTCACATTAACAGCCCATCCCAACTCTCAGAAATCAACAAAAATTAGTTCCCAGACAAACAAGAGACCTCTTCCCACCCAGCTGAGCGTTCTTATATAATTCAACAACCCCAGACTGCAACATGACAGTCCCCTGTGAAAACCACCTGTGAGACCAGGCAACTCCCATAAATATGAAAGGTCACAATGAAAATGTGTTTTGACCCTCTGAGTTTTACAGTGTTTCATTATAAGACATTAGAATTGACCTTAATGAAGGTTTCAAGAAAGGGACCAATACACATATTACCCATTGCTAAGATTTGTAAAGCTTTAGAGATGAATGTTTTGACTCTAAAAACACCATGAACACCAAGAGTTAAGTCAGTTGATGTGACAGAGTATAAGGAACAGTGTCCATCACTCAGCCTTAAATGTGCTGTTTCATCTGATTGTCTTGCTCTGTACCTCAGGCCAGGCAGTGTCCACATTAGTGCCTGACACCCTCAGCTTCTGTTTCCTCAAACAAAATAGACATTTCTTTCAATTGGAAGGGTAGACATCAAGTCTGAAATGATTTTGGTAATAGAGTCACATAGTTGTAGGCATATAGTTCTGGCTCTAGAAAGAACTTTATTCTGGATTCACAACATAGCGCCTCTACTTGCTCTAGATCCATTTCCTCCTCAGCTCCTCCTGGTGGCCTTCTATACAGTTTTGAGTTATCCACAGATTTAAACAGAGGCAAATTTCACATAGTATGCTGGTCAGATGTGAATTCTGGCCCTGCTGCTTAGCAGCTATATTATGTATCATGAATGTTCAGCTGCTTTGGCTTTAATAGCCTCTTCTGTAAAACGGGAACAATGGCAGCATGAACCCCCATATAATTGCTATATTAATTAGGAGATACATATAAAGCAATTTAAGTTGTGCTCATGATAAACAACAAAAGTGTAGTAGTTGTTTATAGTAATAGTACCAACAAGCACAGGAAAGAGAATCGATACCTATGATTTTTCAGAAGATACTATGTTCTTTACCAGATTTCCTGAACACATTTTGGGGTCTCGAAGGAAGACTGTATTGTTTGATGAAATATGATGGTCAGAGCTTGAATCTAGAGTGAGGAGAGGGAGACAAAGCTGAGAAATGTGCAACTCTGACAAGAAGTATGGGGGAGAGGCACTATTCTAAGAGGACAGTTGAGGTCACCTAGTAAGAGAAACTCATTGCCCGGTCTTACTACCAAACCATTGTGCTCAGTTTGAGGGCACTTTCCATCTTCTCCCTAAATCAGTGGTGATAGCTTCTATTATAGAACAAGAGATGTCTTTACAGTCTTCTGAGAACCTCTGTGCATCCATATGACCTTACAAACTTGGAGCATCCACAGAGCAGCAGAGGGCCCACTTTGGTTGGCCTTTGTCTCTCCTGCATACCAGAGGTTTGCCACAACTTTAGCTGAATGAGAGAGAGAACTAGGTTTAAAGTGCAACTGAATAATTGTAACTGAATAATTCACCTGCATAGGACTTCCTGCTACTGTGGGAAAGTGGTGCCCTGGTCCTAAATCCTCCAAGTAAATGACCCCAGTTCCCTGACTTCAAACTGTCATTATAACTGTGGACCCAACTGTATTTGTGTTTTCCAGAACAAAGCTGGTTCATGCAATTTCTAGCCCATAAATCCTTCCCCATAGAGTGAGAGGAAAACACCACACTATAAATGATACATGTTGTTTCTTAGTCTCAATGAAACATTTCTCTCTCTTGTACATAATTAATTGTTAATTGAAAACATAATGAATTATAGCTGCCCATAATTAATTTAGCAAAGCACTTCAGTGAAATATGACTAGGAGTCTTTCTCCAGACTTATCTTGTTTTCGGAAGCAGAGGGAGAGTTGTATGTGCACAAATGCTTTCATAGCCCAGTGCGTGGTAAGCATCACAGATTGTTAGGGTGTGGGGAAGGCGTGTAAGGCAGCCTAATGAAAGGATGGCTTCCTTGGGGACAGCATCTGTTGCTGAAGCTATCCATCTCTCTGGCACAAGTCACCAGTAGCTCAAGTCTAAAGAATGAAGCCATTGTTGCTCTAGTCACTACAAGCCCCAAAAAGGAGCAAAGAACTTGCTTCATGCCCTAGATAGGTATCAACTGGTTTATTTTCAAATTAGAAGAAGGAGTGTCCTACCAGAACAAGTAGTTCTGATTCTCCTGGTTATCAGATTGGGACAGACAAGAAATGATCTCCAACTCCTGAATTATCTGAGGGTCTCCCCATTGGTTCAGGTGACCTCAGATCCTAGCATAAATATTCCTAATGACAAACTCCACGGAGAATAGAACTGATCCTGAAGGTCCTGTGAGTTTACCTTATAACATATATAATATGTCCCAAAGGCCCGAGAGCAATAATCAACAATACTCTTAAGACATTTGGGGCCAGATAACTGATGCTCTCTTCCACAACAGTCTCGAGTAACCAAGGACCCATTCCCACCTCCAGCAGCTTCGTTCAGCCTCAGAACTTCCAACTGAGGCGCTATGCCAAGAAGTTGAGAGAAAATTATTTTTCACCATATTTTATCAATAGTATGTAATTAAAACATCATTGATTTTTTAAAAGCTATCAATATCATTTTTCTCCCTTTGTTGCTTGGATGCTGATTATATTCTTAAGTTACAAAACTTCTGTGGTCAGCTCCATTCGCAATCATTTTCCCCCTGTTCAATCTTCCTTCTCACATACTTCTCTTTGCTATTCTCAGGCTTTTTCTGACCCACAGACCTTTCTCTTATAAATACAACCTGCTATCTCCCAGAAGCAGCACTCACCATCTCTGCAACACTTTCTCTCTGCCATATTCATATCCTTTGTCCTATCTTCACATACTTGTTTAAAAATTGAAAATAGGTTCTTTCATACAATACTCCCTGACCACAGTTTCCCTTCCCTCAATTCCTCCCAGCTACCTCCTACTTTCTTTCTTCCCCAGATCTACCTCCCCTCCATCTCACTACAGGAAAGAGCAGGCATCTAAGAGACAACAAAGAAATACAGTGAAACAAGATACAATAAGACAAGGCAAAAAAGTCATATCAGGACTGGACAAGGCAATCCAATGGAAGACAAAGAGTCCCAAGAACAGGCAAAAGAGTGAGAGACCTTTAATTTCTCTAGCTAGAACGTTGAATAAATAGGAAGGGAGTAGGCAGCCTTGTCTTGTCATTGATTTTAGTGGGATTGCTTCAATTTTCTCTCCATTTAATTTGATGTTGGCTGTTGGTTTTTCATATATTGCTTTCATTATGTTTAGGTATGTTCTTTGAATTCCTGATCTCTCCAAGACTTTTAAGAAGAAGTGGTGCTGTATTTTGTCAAAGGCTTTTGCGGCATCAAATAAAATGATCATGTGAGTTTTTCTTTTGCGTTTGTTTATATAGTGGATTATGTTGATAGATTTCTGTATATTGAAACATCCCTGCATCCCTCGAAGAAGTCAAAGTATCACTATTTGAGGATGATATGATAATATACGCAAGAAACCTAAAATTCTACCAGAGAACTCCTACATCTGAAAAACAACTTCAGCAAAGTTACTGAATATAAAATTAACTCAAACAAATCAGAGCCTTACTTTACACAAAGGATAAATTGGCTGAAAAAGAAATTAGGGAAATAACACCCTTCATAATACTCACAAATAATATAAAATATCTTGTTATAACTCTAACTAAATAAGAAGAAGATCTCTATGACAAGAACTTCAAGTCCCTGAAGAAAGAAATTGAAGAAGACCTCAGAGGATGGAAAGAACTCCCATGCTCATGGATCAGTAGGATTAACGTAGTAAGACTGGCCATCTTACCAAAAGCAATCTACAATTCAACACAATCCCCATCAAAATTCCAACACAATTATTGACACATGTGAAAAGAGCAATTCTCACCTTCAAATAAAAAGAACTTCAACAATAAAAGAACTTCTGGGGGAATCATCATCCCTGACCTCAAGCTGTACTATAAAACAAAACAATAGTGATAAAAAAAAAAACACCTCATGGTAATGGTACAGAGACAGACAAGTTGATCAATGGAATAGATTTTGAAGACCCATAAATAAACCCATACACCTATGGACATTTGATCTTTGACAAAGAGGCCAAAACCATATAGTAGGGGAAAAAAAAAAAAAGAAAGCACCTTCAACAAATGGTTCTGGTCTAACTGGCCGTCTGCATGTAGAAGAATGTAAATTCATCCATATTTTCCACCTTATACAAAGTTCAAATCCAAGTGGATCAAGGACCTCCACATAAAGATATACTGAAACTAATAGAAGAGAAAATGGGAAATAGCTTAAAACACATTATCACAGGGAAAATATCCTGAACAGATCACCAATGGCTCAGGCTCTAAGATCAACAAATGACTAATGGAACCCCATGAAACTAAAAAGTTTCTGTAAAGCAAAGGACACTGTAAATAAGATAAAACAGCAGCCTACAGATTGGAAAGGATATTCTGTAACCCTATGTCCAATAGAGGGCTAATATCCAAAATATACAGAGAAATCAAGAAGTTAGAAAACCAAATAGCCAAATAACCCAATTAAAAATGGAGTACCAAGCTAAACAGAAATTTCTCAACTGAGGAAACTCAAATGGCCTAGAAGCACTTAAGGAAATGTTGTAAATCTTTAGAATCAGGGAAATGCAAATCAAAACGATCCTGAAATACTATTTTACTGGTGAGGATGTAGAGAAAGAGAAACGCTCCTCCATTGCTGGTGGAATTGTAAACTGGTACAACCACTCTAGAAATCCATCTGTCAGGTCTTCAGAAAATTGGAAATAGTTCTATCTGAAGATCCAGCTATACCACTCCTGGGCATATACACAAAAGATGCTCTACCATATCATAAGGACATGTGCTCCACTTTGTTCATAGCAGCTTTATTTACAATAGCCTGAAGCAGGAAAACCAGATGTCCCTTAACTGAAGATGGATACAGAAAATTTGGTTCTTTTACATAGTGGAATACTACTCAGCTTTTAAAAATGAAGACATTATCAATTTTGCAGGCATATGAATGCAACTAGAAAATATCATTCTGAGTGAGATAACCCAGACCCCAAAAGACATGGTATCTACTTACTGGTAAGTTGCTATTAGCCAAAAATGTTCAGAATATTCATGATACAACTCACAGACTATATGAAACTTAACAAGAAGGAAGGCCCAAGTGTGGATGCTTCAATTCCAATTAGAAGGAGGTACAAAATAATCATGGGAGGCAGTGGGAGGGAGGGACCTGGGGGGAGTGAGGAGGAGAAGGGAAAAAAGGGGGCAGAATCAGGTATGGGGCAGAGACAGGAGAAATGCCCAGAAAGCCAGGAAACTAAATAGAAATATGTAGCATTGTGGGCTGGGGTGCAGGAGGAACCTCTAGAAAATCCCAGACACCAGGGATGTGAGAGGCTCCCATGACCCAGTGGGGATGACATTAGATAAAATACCCAACAGTGGGAAGATGGAACCTGAAGATGCCACCTCCAATAAATAGACATGGCCCCAAGTTGAGGGATGGTTCCAGCTACACATCTCAAAATTTCTGACCCAGAATTACTCCTGTCTAAAGAAAAGGCAGAGATAAAAAGAGCAAAGACTGAAGGCCATCCAGAAACTACCCCAACTCAGGATCCATCCCATGCTCAAACACCAAACCCTGACACTATTCCAGAGGCCATGTTTTGCTTGCAGACAGGAGCCTGGCATGGTTGTCCTGAGAGGTTCTATCAGCAGCTGACTGAGACAGATGCAGACACTTACAGCCAACCATAGAACTGACCCCAGGGATTCCTATGGATGAGTTAGGGGAAGGACTGAAGAAGCTGAAAGGAATTGTAACCTCACAGGAAGAACAACTAATGGGATGCCTCAGAGCTCCCAGGGACTAAGATACCAACCAAAAAGCATGCATGGGCTTGTCCATGGCCACCACTATATATGTAAGAGAGGACTACCTTTGTGGAAGGGAATGCACTTGGTCCTGTAGAGGCTTGATGCCTCAGAGAAGGGGGATGCTAGAGGGCTAAGGTGGGAGTGTGTAGATAGGAGGGAGAGCACATCTTAGAGCCAAAGGTGAGGGGAAATATGGTGAGGGGCTTGTTGTGGGGGGACCAGGAAAGGGTGCAACATTTGAAATGTAAATAAATAAAATAATTTTTCAAAAAAACAGTCAGAGTCACACTGTTCTCACTCTTAAGAGTCCCACAAAAACACCAAGCTAACAGCCATACCAAATATACAGAGGACCTCAAGCAGACACTAGCAGGATCCTTGTTTGCAGATTCAGTCTCTCTGAGGCCATATGAGCCCTGATTACTAGATTCAGTGGGTTATGTTTGACTAGTGTCCTCCATCCCCTCTGACTCCTACAATCTTTTCTCCCCAAGGTTTCCCAAGGTCTGAGGGGAGGGATCAAATGAAAACCTCCTCCACTTTAGACTCTCTCTCTCTCTCTCTCTCTCTCTCTCTCTCTCTCTCTCTCTCTCATGTCTGGCTGGGTATCTCTGAACTGTTCCCATCTGCTGTCAAAGGCAGCCTCTCTGATGATGACTGGACAAAGCAGCAATTTAAGAATATGGCAGAATATCCTTAAGAATTATTTTATTGATTTTTTAAATTTAGTTTTATTTTTTCTATATCTAGTCATGCTTGGTTCTACTGTACATCTCTGGACTGTCTAGTCTCTGGTTTCTTGCCATTTAGGCAGTGTAGGACATGGACTCTCTCTCAACACATGGGCCTCAAGTTAAACCAGACATTGGTGGGCCATTCCCATAAGTTCTGTGACAGCATTGCCCAAGCAAATATTGAAGATGGGACAGATTGTAGGAAAAGGGTTTTATGGCTGGGTTGGTATCCAGGTTTCCCTTTTAGCAACCTACAGAGTACATTCCCATGACAAAAAGTCTAGAATGTATGGGTAAAGGCTCCATGAAGGCATAAAGGCACCAGCTCAACCTCAATACGTTAAATGACTGTATGGATGTTGTCCTCAGCAGTAGGGTCCCACTGCCAGTTTTCAGAAAGGACCCTCTGTCCTAGCATCACCCTAGGTTTATAGGGATCAATGGATTCCCTTGGGATTCTTATACTGTTTCCCCAACTTCATTCTACCTTCCCACCTCAATACTCCAAAAGTCTTTGTAACCTCAACTTCTTCCTACGCTCAAAGTGTCCTGCTCCATCCACACTCTCCTCACCATCCTGCTATCTATTTCTCCTGAACTCTGATTTGTATAGAAAAATAATACCTATACTGTCATTCTCTATCTGAAAATACTTTACTTCTTATCTGTCATGTCTGTCTATCTGTCTGTCTGTCTCTTTCTGTATTGAGCGTGTGTGTGTGTGTGTGTGTGTGTGTGTGTGTGTGTGTGTGTGTGTACTGTGTACACTTGCAGGTCATGGCCAGAGATCAAAATTCAGTATATTCTCCAATTGAACACCCCCCACCCCCCATTTTAGACAGGACCTCTTTTTACTTTAAACTTGACAATTTGCCTAGACTGGGTGACCTTCAAGTCACAGGGATTCTCTTGTCTCTGCTTACTCAGAACTGAAATTACAGACACATGTCTCTATGTCTGGCTCTTAGATGAGCACTGCGGGGGTCAAAGTCAGTATGAGCCATCTATCCAGGCCCCAGTTCTTCTTATCTTAACAGAGACAGGAACTTCCCACTCTTACTAACTCGGAGTTCCTTCTACCAATATATCTAAAGCTTGGACACTGGCTCGAATCTGTACTTCTAGAGAGATTATACAACTCAAAATCAACATATCTGCTTTTGTAAATGTGACATACAAACATTGGTGGAAAAGACCTGGCCTCTCAGATTCCATCTCTCCAGAGAACTCCTGGGATACAGAGGAGGTAAAGATGAATGGCATCCTTCAGCACTGAGACAGTTCTTAAAATGGCCTTGGTAATGATACTTATTGGTGAAAATGTATGAAGATCTTTATTTTGTATTTTTTAAAGAAGCACATTCTGCTTTTACCATCTTTCTAAGCTGAGCAGCATTTAATCATCAATAATTATATTCAAATAGCCATCAGAATGATTCTATTTCTACCATGAAAAAGTCAATACAAGAAGAAAAGTGTAATGAAGAGGTATCTAATCCTTTGAAGTAGGAAGAGATGATGAACAGCCTTGAGGACCTCTGGCTTAAATGATGGCTGGCATCAGCTCCCAGGGCATCCTATCTCAACCTTTCATTTAAATACAGATGAGAACACACAGAAACATGAACGTACAGCACAGTAAATGGAGTCATACAGACTAATGCTAAAACCTGAAAATAATAGAATCTCATTTTGATGCAGATAAGGCTGACTTGAGAAAACTCTACTAAGATTTCCATCAAAGAGACACTGTACTTTCATATGAAGAAAAAAGAAAGACATCCTCTAAAATATAGGGGAAGGAATGCCTTCTCCTCCACTTGGTACTTGATTCAGAGACCTGAATATAATCAGAAATCTGGGAAGCAATCCAACTTTTTCCACAGCAAAAGGTAAAAAGCAAATAGTCAGAACCTGATCCAGTGTTCCTTCATCTACATGAGAATTCTTAATATAAAGTAAGAAAAAAATGCAAACTCTGAGAAAATTTTGAAGCAAAGCTGTAAGCAATTAAGAATAGAAATGAAGTGTCTATGAGGCAAGGGATTTCAATAAGGACCAGGACTCTCACTAAACAAGGCATCAAAGTAGAATCGAACTCTAGATTCTACAATAGGAGCATCTATTACTTCACTGTGCAAGACTGTAGGTGAAATTAGCCTATTAGTTAAAATACCAGATGAAATGTTAAAATGACCATTTTGTGAGCTAGCCTAGTTTAGAAAGAGATCTGAGGATCAGAGACAAGAGAGATGGATCTGCGGTTAAGAGAGGTTACTCCTCCAAAGGATCTAGGTTCAATTCTAAATGGTGAGTAACAACTGTCTGCTACTCCGGGTCCAGAGATTTTGAAACTCTCTTTTGGTCTCCATGAGCATTTCATGTATGTGGTGCACAATATATATACAGGCCAAACACCCATATCACACAGAAGTGTGACAATTCCTAGTGTTTAATGTCACTTATCTCTGACTCTGCACCTAAGAATAAAATATTCAAGACAGCCTAGGAAACAATAAGCTTCTGCAGACTGTCTTCTTTTCCCATATGAAGAAAGATTTCTGATGTTTGTTTCTTATTACAACTCAGGAATAGAAGTTGCTTGGCAGATTAATGAGAATGACACTGTTGTCATCCCCAGATCTTTTCCTCCCTTTTTACTCTATAAAATATAGAATTGAAAAATTAGGAGATTAAGAATGTGTTTACTTGGTCCAGTCATGGTGACTGAGAGGAGTCCATTATGGTGGGCACAAACACTGTCATTTCTGTTCTCATCCAAAATTTATTTCTGTAAAGTTCTGTAGGCAGTGAAAAAAGAGGCTAAACTTACCTGAAATTAGAAAATCAACGGGAAAATTATCACACAGAGCTGCTATTGTGACTGACTTTCTCATTAAATCTGGAGTCCTCTCTGGTAATGTGATTGGCCCTGGTGTAAATGAAACGTGGGTGGGATAATATTAGTAAGTATTGATGCCAAACTCAGAAATACAGATGCATTTTTACAACCACATAGAAACATGGCACCAATGGATCATGTCCAGTAACAAAACAAAACAGCTGAGTTTCATGACTGAGATCAAAATATCACATTTAATTTTGGCGAATCATATATATAGCAGCCTGGAGCTCCATGCCTTGGAAAACGTGCTATGTGAGATTACTTCTGCTATCAGCCAAGCTGCACAGAATTCCAGAGATAGAAATAAGAACATTAGTCACTCTCTTTACTATCCATGAAAGCTTATCCTAACCCGTATAGACTGAACACCAGTGAAAAGCAGAAGCTTTCTTCTAGAATTGAAAAGATGGCTTCTGTGCCTTCTTTCAGTTTCCTTGATACTGGACATTTAACAATAGAATCATACAGACTGCTGAACGTTTCACCCTAAATGTAACTGCACCTGGAAATGCTAGTCTAAGTCAATCTCTGTCTTTGAAAAACTTCCATGCTGATATCTGGTCACAAAGATGTTCACAACAGCCACTGCATTGCAGAGGTTAATGTTACGGTGGGTAGAAAAAGACTCAACAACAACAGCAACAAAAACATACTAACACCACTGCACACCACTACAGGGATGTAGATCAAAATACCCATCCATCTTCTTAAAAAGTCAGTCCATCATTATGAGTTAGCTTACTACTACTTCCATTTATCAAAATATGTCAGTAGGTTCTTTTGAGGGGTCTGTGATCTGTCTAGCCATAGGTTCTTGACTCAGTAATTGTGCCAGGTGTGGGTTTCATAGTGTAAAACTGGCTTTAAATCCAGCCAGAAGCTGGTTGGTTAGTCCTACTACATGCATACCATTATTACACCAGTAAGCATATCTTGTCATGCTGGTTACAATTGTAGCTCAAAGGGTTCACACCTCAGTAAGACTGATGGCTACTTTTCTTTTCTAGTAGCATACATAACACCTTTCAGCACAATGAAAACTGGCTAATAGGGACAAAATTGTTAATACATTTTTAACTTATAAAAAGTGGATTTGGGCAGTTCCATATTTCCAGTGTTGACAAAAAACGTTCTCTGGGTTGACCCTTTTCTCTGGCTGCCTTCCTGAGCGTCTAGTAATTCTTGACACCCCAGCTGTCTCTAGACCACTTTCAAGAGAATACACTGCAGAGTAAGGTTTTAGAGTTTGTGCCCCAGAACTGCTTAACTATGATTTTATATTATTTCATTATTTTCTCTGCCTATCATTTTCTATTTCTCACCGGCCACTCTATTATGTTACCCTAAGTGAACACAATCTATTTAATATATGTTTGCCTAGATAAATTCAGCTAGAAAGCACAACCTACATGGAAATTAAAAAGAAAAAAAACATTTTTGTGGTCTTTCTTTAGTTGTCTTGAGAGATCAACTAAACGAAGAACCACTAGAAACCTGTGAAGTAAAAGAAACCCAAGCGACACACGTGAATTTGAGATATGACAAAATTAATTAAGGCTGCGTGGGTTGCAATTTACCAATCTGTCAAAAATTCTCTTAATGAATTATTTAAACTGTAGTTAGCAGAACCTGTAACTAGGTACTAGAAAGTCTATTTTTGTTTTTTGCCTTCTGCCTTTTAGGTATTTTAATTTGTTATACACTATAGTTTATTTGCCTTGCATTGCTGCTCCCCAGATATTTCAGCTACTTAGAGTGGAATCAGCAAATCCTAGAGACTTATTTGAGTTTACACTCCCTGTTTTCCCTGGTGTATCTATGGGTATGGTCAGCAGAATCATGTCCCCACTTCAAAGACGCCCACATCTGAATCCTGAAATCATTGAGTCTGCTAGCCTAGTGAAAAAAAGGACTGTGAAGATGTAATTAAGATAAGGGCCTGGAGATTGAAATATTATCTAAGATTTTCTAGTTGGGACACATCTAATATCAGAAATTCTTAAAAATTGAATACAAGAGAAGAAAGAGTAGAAGTCAAATCAGAAGGTTAGAGCAGAGAAGGACAGGCTGTCTTTAAATCAGGAGCAATTTAGCCATCCAAAAATGGGGAACCTATGTCTTAAAATATCTTAGAACTGAATTCTGCCAATAGCTGAATTAAAAAGGAAACACATCCTTCTGTACAATATTCAAAAGTTAACACAGTCTATAAGCACCTTTGTTTTGACTCAAGGAGACCTATGTCAGACTTCCAACCTATAGAACTATATACTAAGCTAGTACTGTGCATGCAGCTAAATCCCTGGCAATTTGTCACAGCAATAGTAGAAAACTAACACAGGAGGGCAAACTAAGGTGGTTTGCAAATTTATAGAAACCCTGACTGGAATGCCAACAAATAAATGTCAGAGTTAATATGGAATTCTGTGTTTCTCTTCTCTTTGTCCTATACATTGACCCTGAAGGACATAGAGGCTTTCATGATTAAAAAATAAAATTAAATAAAAATTCTAAGATCCTTATCAAAACTAAGACAATGAAACTCATATCAGGTACTAATGCCAAATGGTTGATAAAACATCTCTGTCTTTACCTTGTTTGTATTCCTTTTCCTTCAAACACAAAATAAGGGCAGAGAGCAGATCAGTGCCAGGCTGTATCCTGGATGGCTCTGTCATGCCTCTGCACTTCCCTCAAAATTTGAAGTTAAAGTCAGGAAAGGGTTCTTTTTATGCTGAAGGAAGAGAGAAAGGAGTCATTTTTAAAAACCAGTTTTACAGAGATCCAGATCCTAGGCTGGGAGTCTCAGCTATATGAGTTTCAGAACAATACTGGCAAACTTGAAATCTTAGACACATTCTATGATCAAAGCTTTTGAAAATCTGGAACCTTTGCAAGGGCAATACATATAAAATCTGCCTGACTCCAGAGAGTTCAAGAGAAAAAGTTATAGAGACAATGTCTTCAACTAACCAAATAAAGTGATCCTTAAAGGACATCCCAGGAATTTTAAATTATATTTATTTATTTGTGCATATGCAAGTGCCAAACCACTGATCTGAAGGTCAGAAAACAACTTGTGGGAACTGATTCTCTCAATTCTACCCCATAGGTTCTGCGAATCAAACTCAGCTCATCAGGTTTAGCAGCCGATACTT
Organism: Grammomys surdaster; assembly: GCF_004785775.1. Taxonomy (NCBI): domain Eukaryota; kingdom Metazoa; phylum Chordata; class Mammalia; order Rodentia; family Muridae; genus Grammomys; species Grammomys surdaster. The sequence goes on along the minus strand of NW_021620620.1, from coordinate 422,784 downwards.
CCACCTTCTGAACACCAGACTCCCCCCAACCACCAACCAGCAAAACATCTTGTATAACTAGATTTAATAATGTTCCTTTGTCTGCGCTTGCAAGAGTTGTCTCTTTTTCTATTTATCTATCTATCTATCTATCTATCTATCTATCTATCTATCTATCTATTTACCTACTTTCTTACTTACTTACCTACATTATTTTTCAGGAAAGCCAAATAGCCCATGGAGACAACATCTATTTTCCAGAAGACTTCTTATCTTCTGGACATCATCCCTCTTTATTAAACCTAAACAAAAGCTCTTTGTTGCTTTAGTTGGTTGGAATTTCTGAGAACAAACCACCTTTTGGAGCTGAAAATCTACTCATCAAGTAGCTTGGTGTCCGACCAGGTTTACTACTATTGTAAATGAATAATGCTACAGTTTCGTGCAATATTCTTTCTTCTTATAACCTTTATTTTAGGCATATAAACTTTTCATTTTCAAAATGATAAAAATAAATTTCAGAAAGTACAAGGCCTTTTACAAAAGTCAATGGACTAACAAATATAAGAGCCAAACTTTGAACCTTGCGTCTAATCCAAACACACTGGATCCTCAAGGACAGGCCATTATGATTCCAGTTGGCATAAACTTCTTCCATAGATACCTCCAGTCTGTGAACTGAGACTTTTAATATTGTCACTATCATTTATGATACCCATACCATGACTCAGCCATCATGTGATACATTACTTAAAAGAATCAGATGATAAAAGGTCATTTTGAACATACCTTCCAGGTGTGGGTGCTTGTGTACATGCATGCCTATGTGCATGTGTGTGCATGCATGTGGTGTGCGTGTGCCATTGTATAGTAAGAGGTGTGAGGAATTACAACCTTGATTTTTTTTATGGACATCTAAAGAAAGAAGCATAATAACCTATTATGATCTCATGGACCAACTTCAACATATAAAAACATCCCACTAAATTGATGCAAGCTTTACAATGTTATCTGGACTTCCCCCATACATACAGCCAATATTGTAGACCCTTTTTTAATATGGAGAAATAATCTCTGAATGTATAAACCATGTAGGATATTTTTTCCAGAACCAAGAATATTCCCTGTCAACTACTAAAATCTGCTAATTGATACACTGTGGAGTTTTGGCCAACCAGTATCTTATTTCCATAATGTCAGTTGGTGGTTTAGTACATTTTATTTTTATGATTTGCTTGTACCATTCACTCTGGGTATAGAGCCAATTTATAAACCAAAGTATTCAGCATGCATCAGTGGATACCCAGCAGTGGCTTTTCAGCCTCTGTAGATTTTAGACAGAGAGACCAATTATTTCATGTTAATTTTGCTATGTTTGCTTGTTACTATTTTTAAAATAAAAACAAAGGATTTGGGATGTATCCCAGTGGTAGAATATTTGCTTAGGGTGTTCATGCCCTGAGTTCCAGCCTCAGTATTTCAAAATAAATAAATAAAAAACAAAAGTAACTAAATAACAACAATCTACAGAGACATAGCTGGATTTGACATGAGAGTAAATTCCCGAAGCATTAGTCCTCTAACAGAGAATAGGGACAGGAAGCTACAACATAAACAATAGAATAGAGTCCTATAGGAAGTGAAGTAACAGACCCAGAGGATAGCTATCACCAAGAGCTTATTATAAGACACACACATGTTGACAGAAGCTCAGAATTTGCTGTATACCTAGACTGTCCACATGACTTGGAAGGAAGGTCATATCCAAAGAAATAGACACTGTTGTGTGAACCAAGCCCAAGTAGTTTCACATTTGTTTATTTGTTTGTTCTGTATGGTACCCTTGGCTTGTCCTAACAATTTAGAAAATAAATCTTCATTATATCTACTAGGATCAGACACCCATCTGTCAGTTCATTATAAGGACTGTAGCAAAATCATTTGGAAGGGGTGGTTTAACAAAAAGTAATTCAAGGCTAAATATCTGTAGAGACAGATTAGACCACATCTTGTAAACCACAAAAGTTGGAAAGAATTCAGAACCCTGCTAGAGACAGAAACCAACTTCTAAGTCTCCATAAAGTCACATTGCTTCCATACAGTGAGATAACATTGTTACACATGCTAGAGAAGACTGCACAGCTGCCACGCATTGAGAAACTAACAGTCAGAGATACAAACACAGTATTCAGAGGTATGTTGACAGCAACCATCAGTCAATAAAAGGCAAGTGGAAAAGGACAGATCATGTCAACCACTGGAAACCATTGACCTGAACTGACGAGAACATTTTAAAGTCATGCCATTTCTAAGAATCTAACTTTCTTGGGATAGTTGTCTAGACTTAAGCATCTCCTGTTTTCAAGGAAATTACTAACATGTACCTACTTGATTTCCTGAAAGCCAGTCTTTATTGATAACAATATCCAGCATTTTCTTTGGTACAATTAATTTTTCCTTCCTTGTCCAAGGCTTATGACACGAATATACACAATCAGGATTTTAAAGTCCTCTTGATAAAAATTGGTACAGATCTGAAAAGATAAAGCCTGAGCAGGACCCTGTCCATGGAAATACTCAAAGCAGATAAAACAAAAATGACCAGATTCTATCATCAGTGCAGCAAATAGGAACCTACCTGATGGGGGCTCCTTCTGTGTATTTCAGCAAGATCAAAACAACAGGAATGTGGGAATCTCTTGTTAACTAAAGAAGTCACTTATGAGCCCTAGAGAGAAATGCACAGAGGGTTCCTGATACTACTGAGCGTTTCAGCCAAGGATATGAATTTGATCCCATCATGCCTTTCATCATAGACTACTGCCCCATGCTGGAGAATTAAATTCATATTAAACTTTCATAAACCTCACAGGTTTTGAAAAGGGGGAGAGGGGGAAAAGGAAGGATTACAGTACTAACTAGGGATTTTATATTACAATGAAAACTGATCAGTATCCGTATGTTTGAAACTAAAAGAGTCTATGAATTATCATAAAGTGGCATGATCTATAGATAACAGGGTAGAGGCTGTCTGAGTGCTGTCTGCAGGGCACAGGGGTTGATCATAAAAGCCAAAGCAGTTTGGAATATATGCTGACCTCAGGCTTGTTTCTATTAACATGAGCTAATAATGTGATTACTGATCCCATTCCTAATTTAGTGTCCCCTCTAGAAGACCTTCTGACATAGAACCTAGGAAATCTGAATTTATTACCTTTGAATGCAGTCATTGCCTCTGAAATCCTGTTTTTTTTTCCAGGTCGTACTCATGCCTACATATTGTGGTATAAAATACAACTCCCTCTAGGGTTTTTATTATATATGCATTACAACTAGGACAACAACCACTGTTTTCAGGAGCATAGTACATGGATCTTGTATAAGATTTCCATTTAGTAATCTCTTGGTTTACTGCAACAGCTGCTCCCTAAGCCACTCTCCTCGTACACATCTTTCTCTTTTCTTGAACCCTCTGGAATGTACCTAAAAGAGACTGAACAGCAGCAGCCTGGGATGGAGCACAGCCATGAGTTCAACTGACTTCAATTGAGACACACTGGAAGTACTTGGAGGTGTCTTTACGGGGCCAGGCATGATAGAGAAGGAAAAACAGACAAATAAAACATAACTGTTTTACTCTAACAGGATGCTTTGTTTATCATGCTTTTCCTCCAAGGAGTGCAAAAACCTTGCCCAAAAGAACATGCTGCTATCTCTGATAAACTGTCAGAAATACACCCCTACAGTTCTCAGAAAGCCAGGTCTCTATTTGTCTCTACAGAAACCACAGCTTTTCCACATACCACCTCGTACTATAGCAATCTACAGACACTAACAACACCTGACCCAGAAAATGGGCAAGTGTGGAACAGAAAATGTCACGTTTGAACTAAAAAGGGAAATTAGAAACATAACTTTTGGTTCCTAGACTTTAGAAGAATGCCACGTTTAGGACAATGAGCAGAGAGATTCTGTTAGTGGAATGAATATCTTCTTTTTCCTTCTCCATGTTTACATACATTTCTAAGCTACAGCCCTGACACCTCAATTCTTTCTTGCATAGGCATCTATACCCAGGCCTTTGTTATGCCATTTATGATCCATTAGAATTAACACAAAGCCAGAGACTTTTTGAATGGCATCTGCAGAGCAATTCCAGCTTTACAGACTCATGAATCCTATAGCTTGTTCAGCAGATGTTCTCTATCACTTATTTCTACAACTAACCACCTCCATCTTCCTGGATCAACAACCATGTACATCTTCCTTGCTGCTTTGCCTAACATCCTATTGTCAGAAATTGTTTTCATGTGCTGCTTTAAAGGGTCACTCTGCTCCAGGAACTCAGACCCCAGGGCTAGGAGCATTATTTCTCACCACACAGACAGGTTCAGCTGTTTGGTTCAGTGCCAGGCTTACATTGACACTAACTCTACATTTATCCTGCTGTTCCATCAAGGGAAACTAGCTCCAACCCATTCTGATGCATTCCTTTTCTCACCTCCATAAAACTCCCTTTACTCCTGCTGCCATGCATCTTGCATAAAAGGCTAGTTCCTTACTGTACACTCTCTTGGAGCTGTCAATACAGTGAAGAGGAATCAAAGTTCACCTCCAACAAGGAACACAGATTTCCCAAGTAAAACAGAAAGCTGACAGAACATCAGAACATCAAGGGCAAAGGTTCACTTTGAAAACTCTTGAGAATGAAAGAAAGTTTTAGTACTGGATATGATTCCTCTAAGTGGTAACAGCTGCTAAAAAGAGAATATGATGAAGATATTAAATCCCAGCCTCCATATCTGTTATCATTGCTCACTACAGCAAACAGAGCTTCTTTTGAGATGTAAGACAGTAGAAATCAAATCTTGCTATATGGCTAAATTTCCCAAAGGGCTCATATTGGGCTCCACCCTCAGGGTTTCTAGTTCAATAATCTTGGGTGGGGCCTAACAATTTGTATTTATGGCAAGTTTTCCTTGAGTTCTGATCCTATTAGTCCAGGGACAGTACATGGAGAACAGCTCTACCAAGACTTAGCATTTCAACAAAAGAGCATTGCTCCACTAAGGAAGAAGAACCTGTAAGTTAGGCAAAAATGATATAGAGCCCTCCAGGAAAGAGGTGAAAGTGCCCTCAAACATTCTTGAGTGAGAAAGAAAAGTCCAGGAGAGACATATGCATGTCTTCTAGGCACCATAGCAATGGTCTTCAATTTTCTAGAGAATAATAGTTATATTAAAAACAAGATTGAGTGTTTTCCAAGAACAGTTAGTAAATCCATATGATTTGTATGACTGATGTTTTGAAATTCATAGAGCATAATATGCAGAATAATAGTAGAAGTCCAAGTGAGTTGAACAGATAAAAATGGAGGTACTTTCTTACCCACCTGCCTGTATAGAACCCCCCAGTACTATGAAGGCCATTACACAGGGAGCTTCCAGCTCAGCTCCAGTATGAGTTACCTATCCTGTGACCAAAGGTCGCAGTATTTTTAGAAATCTTACCTAGATGTGAATCCTGCAAGCTAGATTCATGACCTGCAAGACAAGATGTGGCCCCCAGTTCATAATGCCATGACTGGTATGGGCATCACCAACCACTTCCTGGTTGGATTTGAGGCCTACTGCACAGAAATAAACTCATGCCTAGTACTGTAAATCTGGTTAAGAGCCTTTAGATGAGAGAAAGCCTCCTATTGTTTTGTTAAATGGCTATGTTATTAAAATGCGTCCTAAACACTATTTTCACACATAGATTAATGGTGCTTAGTGCAACAGACAGCTGTTAATACAGATACTCATAACTGCCCTAAGAGCTAGGAATAAGTGATGATAGAAAGACAGGACATAAGTTGGTCCCCTATGTCACCCCTTTGAGGGTTCAGATAACAATGTCGAAGATGGAATAGAAAGAATGTAAGAGCAGCTAGAGGGTAGGGAAATGTGCACCAAGAAGTCATCTCTGTACACAACTTGGCATCATGAATGGTGCACCCGTGAGCTCACTGTAGACATGATTAACTTCACGAGACCTGCAATTACTGAGATGATCAACATTTCATTATGGATGGGCCCATAAGACCCTATCCCTTACTGAGCTACTATTGTCAATTAACACTTTTAGGGAAAAAGGTGTAATTTCTACAATGGATACCTCTGTTCCAGTAAGTAACTTCTTATGCATACTTGGACAAGAAAGGCTAATTAAACTGTGCAGGTTTGGCACAAAGAGTTTCAGTAGGAACAGGCTGCTGGGGAATGAGAGAGAACAGGACTGGAATAACTAAAATCCATTATGTAAATTTATGAATCTGTCAAACAATTTTTAAGAGAAAAAAATTGATGTAGTAACTTCCATTGCCATATGAAATGATCAGGAACTCAAATTGCTCTCATACATGCTTGATTATTCAAAAGATGAGATTAGCCTAGTTTACTACAGTACATTTTCATGGAGCACCTGCAAGGTCTTATGCCAGATGCTGTTGACACAGATGAAAGCAATCCATTCCTACCCTCAAGCTGTGGACTGTCTGGTTACTCAGAAAAGGATGGTTCTCTAGCCTTGGGACTCAGGGTTCAGTGTATACTGCTATAGTTAACAGCATGAGCTGCAGTGTCAGAATGAACAGGTGTAAACCCTGACTCTACAGATCGCTGACTGCATCTCTGATTGATTTAATTGTAATTTTCTCTCTAAAGTGGGGATAATAACTCTCTTCCTTAACAGGCTGTTAAAGAATCAAAGAGGAAATGCTTCTACAGTGCTGAGCACAGGGCTGACACAAAGCAAGCACAGTACAGGCAGTTCCTTTTGTGAATTCTGAACTCCAGGATACTTGCTCAAGATTGACAATTAACATAGAAAATAGAGAAGCTTCCAAGTCCCAAGTCCCTACATTACTGTGCTCTAAAATCTTGGCTTAATAAGACTATTAATATGTTTCAGATTTCCATTGTTAAGTCTACAAGGTCATATACTGCCACCGTTCTGTCTAGCTGTTGCTTTGAGACATGTGAACTGTTTCTACCTTGCCCAACTTGGGTCCTGTAGGAGGAGCTAAGGTAGGAGGAGTAAGGAGAGGAAGAGGAGGAGTTGGGAGAAGAAGAGATAAAAGGAAGAAGAGGAGCTAGAGAGGGCAGAGATGTAGGAGAATGGAGAACCACACAGGTATGGAAAGCACTCGTGGGGAAAAACTTATAAACTTAAAATTAGGTTAGCTAATTGGGATACAACTCTCTTTGTATGAGCATCTTGTTATTAATCATTATCAAACATATAAAGCCTCTGATTAATCTATAAGAATTAGAGTCTCATTCTCTTACTGGGCCCACATGGATGGCAGAATGGTCTGGGCAATACCCTGCCTTGCAGAGACAGCGTGGAAGATTGGCAGAGCCTTCTCTCATGCTGGCATCTAGTGGGTGGCAGAGCTGGTGTTTGGTTCTATCTGCAGTGCTCACGTGGCCTAAAGCCAAAAAACATGGTGGCTGGGCTAGGTAGAGCGGCTGCAGCTTAGATAGTCGGCATGAGCCCAAGGCCACTTTAAATAATTATTACAACAGGATCCCTGTCTTAACTTTCTCTCCTCCCTAAAATTCCATCTCATTTTCTTCCTTAATCATGTAATGTGGAATTAACTCCTATAGCTTTCTACTTTTATATTTCTTTATCTCTAGACCAGCTTCTATGACCTCAGAAATGAATTGTGATTCACTCATTCCATATGTGACTTTACATCTGACTCTTAATCTAAGTGAACATATCCCCAGACATTGGAAACCATTTGTTCTAACTAAGCCTCAGAATAAAATATGAATGAAGAATGTTCTTCCCTCTGGGTCAGATGAAGAAGGAAATTTAGGAAATGTGCTCAAGGAAGACCAGAGACCACTTTGCTAGAATTCTCAGATTTATTCAATGTTTTTCCTTTAGTTCACACTCTGGCACAGCTCATGCCTTTAGCATTGACCTCCATTACTAGTTGTAATTGGTCTATCTTCTCAAGGTCTCCAAGTTGAAATGGAATGTATATTTTAAATGTTGATAATGGATATTGATAGTATCAGATATTTAGGCAGACCCAACATGCATACCATCCCAAATACTTGACCTGGTTGAGATCATCTTTCGAAAGAAGTAACAAAATTCAATTTCTTTGGGTATGAAGAATTATTATAAATTTTCCACACAGAGAGCTTGGATGTAGAAGAAAGAAAGTGGAGATCTTTTGTGAAAAGAAAAAACGTTTGCAGAATCAAAGATGACTGAAAGTAGGTTCTTTCTCACGTGATTCTGTAGAGAAACTGATCAGGTGCATAGAGATTTAAACATCAAAAAGCAAAGTAAGTAAATAAATAAATAAATAAATAAAATTTAAGCATGATGTTTGCTTCTCTTCATATCTGTAAATATTTACTAGACATATTGTTATGACTGGGTGCATATATGTTCATAAATGTAATACTGTATTGACAGCTTAATTAAGGACTGTCTTGATCTTTGTCAAAATATTTTTAGTAAAAATGAATTTTTAAAAATGTATTTGCATGCATAGAGATAGCTGTCCCCGCCTGGTACCCCTCACAGAGTCCCTCCCTTCGTCCTCCCTCCCCTTCTTTTCTGAAAGTGTAGAAGACATCCTGGGTTTCTCTTCTGGCAAATCAAGTCTAGGCTAGGTGCGTGTTCTCCCACGGAGGCCAGACAAGGAAGCTCAGTTAGTGGAGTGTATCCCACAGGTGGGCAACCGCTTTAAAGACAGCCCCCATTCCAGTTGTTGGGGGACCCACATGAAGACTGAGTTGCACATCTCAAAGCAAGATTTTAAAAGTATAACATGTAGAATCAAGTCACTGCATATGATGATTACAATAAACTCCCAAGTGACATTAGCAAGTGTAAGGACATTGAGAAGACATATTACTTTTCTGATGATATCACCAAAGAACTGAATGTATCCATAAAAAACCTAAGAACTTTGCTTCAAGTAGTTTAAAAAATGCAACTGCTTTTTATTGAGGTGAGGAATTTTGATAGAGAAATCGTTGTGAGAGCTGTTTTGAATTTAGTTTTTAAAAGCTTAACTTTCAATGACATGGTAAACATTACAGAGGTTTATAGGTAGGCAGCTGGATCCCATGTTCAAATCTGCTATTCAGAAAAAAAAAAATCAGAATTGAAGCTAAAACATCTTTGTTTTCAGGCTGTGAGGAGTGATTAAAACCATGAAGTGAGATGATTAATACATGAGTTCTGATAATGTCACAGAGGAATGCAGCTCTGGAATACTGGCACACTCTAATATTCAGAGGCTAAAAGATTTAATTGTGGAGCTCTAAGTCAATGCAAGGACAGAGCTGTTCATCAGGTCCAGAAGCAGTGAGTTCAGAAATCATGGTGGACCTGTTCTTTTGGGTCGGGAAGAAGGGCATTGTTAACTGTTGACCCAGAGAACCAGATGACAGCTAACAGCATTCACAGCTGTCCATGGTGTCAGAATCATGTCAGATCATTGAGGGTAATAATGAGGATACAAAGAAATGGAGTCCAAGTGCCAGTTCATTGTGTCATGTTTTTGGCACAGTCTTAAAGCTGAGATTGAAATTTTTCACTAGAAGGATTACATACATCAATATTTAACATATTACAAGTTAAAGGAAAAAATGGAAGACAAGAATAAATACACCATAAACAACCTAAGAACTTAGCCATCAGATTAAATGGTTCAATGCTCCTTATGTAACCTCTGGAAGACTTCAGGATATATCTATAAAAGAACAAAAACAAAAACTTAAAACAACTTCATAGCTCATCATGGTGACACATATCTGTGATCATAGAATTCTTGGGGCTAAGACAGAGGATTTTGATTTTGAAAACAACCAAGCAAGACCCTATCTTTAAAGAAGATATGAAAAAGGTAAAGAAAGGAAGATAACAGTTTCATTGTGTAAAGCATCAGTGTCTTTGCCTTGGCAGACTCATAAAATGGTCCAGAAGAGAACCAAGGATGCCTAGGCCTCAGGTTGCTCACCACTCATCAAAAGGATGCTGAAAGTGCCATCAAGTGAAGATTATTTAAGAAATACACAAGACATGATATAGCTATTAGGGTTATGTTTGAGAAATCTGTTTGTCATGATGTATAGGTATGACATGGATGCTGGCTATGGAGTAGAAACTTTTGGTGAGCTCCAGAAGTAATTTTTAAAGACAAATTTGTAATTTGTTACAGCATGGAAAATTAAATGGTATGAATTGTTTTATATATGTGTAAATATATATATATGCATATATATCATTAATATATTCATATATATATTACAAATACAATGAATACTGTATCAAGCTCATGGGGTTGGAGATGCTAAAAGGAACCATCTCCTTATTGATGTCCTTGTTTTAAGTCATGTCCTCCATTCCAGAATGGTTTTTCCAAAATGTTAATCTAAGTATGACAATTCTTTATTGAAATGTTTCAATGCATTTCTCACCTTGACTATAAACCAAAAATCTAAACACAATAACACGCAAGAGAAGACTACAGATGATATGAACTTTACCTGCTAGTCACCTGAATTCTTTACATTCTTCCCTATTTTCAAGTCATAGAGAATATATATGAGTCTATAAACATCCCTTGATTCTAATTATATCTCTCCTGGACCATGCAATGTTGTATTATTGTCTTTGACTAGAATTGTCCGTGATTAAATGAACTCAAGTGCCATGAGTGAGCACCGCACAGAATCTTCACCAAGCCCTCCTCTTAAGTACAGGGGCACACATGGCATTACCTTCGTAAATAAATCTTCATTGTCAACTTGATTGGATTGATAGATACTTAGAATATTAGTGAAGCTCATCTCTGCAGGTGACATTTTCAGAAAAGATTAGATAACAAGGGCTCTGACCTCAAGAAGGGTTTAATACCTTGATACTGGCTCTAGCTTCCTATGGAGTGGGAGATGTGTCCATGACAAGTAAGCCAACAGTAGAGTCATCCTCACCCGTCAGCCTTGTTCTCTCCATACCATTCCATTAGCAACACCCTTTCTGACTTAGTGACACTGAACAGATGATTGAGTCAAGAACTATGAATCCTCTTAAAAATAGAGAAACTGAGGGAAAAAACAAATATTGTTGTTGGGAGGTTTAGCTGCAGGTGGCAGGAAGGCAATTTAATCCATTAAGACCATTGAAATTAACTGTGTTATGTGTCTGAACAGCTCCCCAGTTCTCTGTTGATAACTAAAGCATATCTAATCTAGTCACAAATGATTCATCTCAGAAGCAGGAAATGTATTGAAATGCATCGTGGTTCAGGTACTGATACTGCTGGTTCTGTGTTGGATCTTACTGAAACCACAAATTAAGCCATTAGCTCTGTTCCAGATAAAGAAAGTAATTGCCCCAGGAATGGGGCCAAGTTCCTCAGTAGCACCTGACCACTGCTATATAAAGGAGCCACATGATAACAACTACTCCTGACTATTTTTGCTTTATTTGTTTTATAAGCTACTTCTTCAGGCTTCGTTCAGTTGCAGAGTTCTTGACTAGCATGTCCACGACTCTGAGTTGTCTAGTCTTAGCACAAGGAAATATAAAAATCAAGTAAAAGAATTACTCAAGACAACATGAAAATTCAAAGATAAAAAAGACATGCACACTGCGTTTTGATTGGTTGTGGTTTTTTCTGTAATGGTCTTCATCTGTTGCCGTGGGAAGTTTTCTTGATGGTATAAAACATTTTTCTCTCATTAAAAATAAAATTCTAGTCTTCTCTGAGGAATGGAATACCAATTGGTTATCCAGTAACAAATGGTAAGCCTTGAAACACATATACAAACAACATTATTCAGAGTGAGCAGGTTGTATTTATGTGTTTAGGAATACACAGCAAGGGGGGATTATGTAACAGTAATTAATGAAAAATCTGCTATGATTTTGAATAAAAACAAAGAGAGGTTGTGGGAGAGTTGCAGTGGTTCTTATACCTTTGGTGTAAAATATGAGATATCCTGCATATCAGATATTTATATTTATTTAATAACAGTAGCAAAATTATATTATGAGATAACAATAAAATAACTTTAGAGTTAGGGTCACCAAAACATCGGGAACTGCATTAAAGTCTTGAAGCATTACAAAGGTTGAGAACCACTGGTTTAGAGGAAAGAAAGAGAAGGTAAAAATTGGGAAAAGATCTTTACCAATCCTACATCTGATAGAGGGCTAATATCCAATATATACAAAGAACTCAAGAAATTAGACTCCAGACAACCAAATAACCCTATTAAAAAATGGGGTATAGAGCTTAACAAAGAATTTTCAATGGAAGAAACGCAAATGGCCGAGAAGCACCTAAAGAAATGTTCAGTGTCCTTAGTCATCAGGGAAATGCAAATCAAAACAACTCTGAGATTCCATCTCACACCAGTCAGAATGGCTAAGATTAAGAACTCAGGTGATAGTAGATGCTGGCAAGGGTGTGGAGAAAGAGAAACACTCCTCCATTGTTGGTGGGACTGCAAGATGGTGCAACCACTTTGGAAATCAGTCTGGCGGTTCCTCAGAAAATTGGACATAGCATTACCTGAGGATCCAGCTATACCACTCCTAGGCATATACCCAGAAGATACTCGAACATATAACAAGGACATATGCTCAACTATGTTCATAGCAGCCTTATTTATAATAGCCAGGAGCTGGAAAGAACCCAGATGTCCTTCAACTGAGGAATGGATTCAAAAAATATGGTATATTTACACAATGGAGTATTACTCAGCTATTAAAAACAATGAATTCGAGAGGTTCCTAGGTAAATGGATGGAACTAGAAATTATCATCCTGAGTGAGGTAAGCCAATCACAAAAGAACACACATGGTATTCACTCACTGATTATTGGATATTAGCCCAGAACCTTGAAATGCCCAAGATGCAACTCACAGGCCACATGAAGCTCATAAAAAAGGAAGACCAAGTGGGGGTGATTCAGTTCTTCTTAGAAGGAGCAACAAAATACTCAAGGGAGCAAATATGGAGACAAAGTGAGGGACAGACACTGAAGGAGGGGCCATTTGAAGACCTTTCCACCTGAGTATCCATCCCATGTGCAGTCACCAAAGGTAGATGCTGATGTGGAAGTCAGGAAGTGCATGCCGATAAGGGCCTGATATGGATGTCTCCTCAGAGGCCTTCAAGAGTCTGACATATTCAGAGGCAGATGCTCACAACTAGCCATTGAACTGATCATGAGGTTCCCAATGGAGGAGTTACAGTGAGGACTGAAGGAGCTAAAAGGGTTTGTGGCACCATGAGGAGAGCAACAATACCAACCAACCACAGCTCCCAGAGTCCTAACCACCAGCCTGGGAGCACTTATGGAGGGATCCAGGGCTTCAGCTGAATATGTAAGAGTGGAGGGCCCTTCTGGGCACAGGTGGAAGAAGAGATCCTTGACCTCATGAAGGCTGGACGCCCCAGGGGGTGGGAATTTTGAGGGTGGGGAAGTGGGAGTGGGGGGGGTAGGTGGGGGTTACATCCACAGAGAAGAAGGTGGAGGGGTAAGGGGATGGGGGGTTCCCGGGTGGGTGGGGGATGGGGTAAGGGGATAACATATGAAATGTAAATAAAATATCAATAAAAAAATAAATAAAAGAAATATTTTTTAATCTTATTTTCTGAAGAAGTAGTTAAAGATGTGATGTGGTATTGTTAACTAAATGACCCATATTCTCTGTTGGGCCTCTTGAGTTTATGCATCCTGAGAAATAGAAACTGCACCTGTCAAACGACAGCTCCCTGTTCACTATGCCCCGTCTCTAATTCTTGCCAAATTAAGGAAAATATGCAAACATGAATAAAACAAAGAAGTATGATGAAACTTTCAAAAGTGAGTAATATGTTTATCACCATAATTGTTATACTGGTTCATGGGCCTATGCTTGCATATAAACTCATATTCTCTGCATTAAATATGGGCACTATGCATATTCAACTGAACTGCAATAAATGTGTTTATGGGACAAAAAGGCATCACAACCATTAATAAAAATAAAGGAAGAAGGAAAAAAGGAAAAGAGAAAAGAAAAACAATTTGGGGTGAGGTATTTGTTCAGAAGGTAAACATACCTCCCTTTTATCCAAGTACAGGACTAGGGAAGGGTGTCTAGAGCCTGTAATGCAGTCCTGCTTCTGAAGTAGGTGAGCACTCAGCATACAGTGTGTCTTGTTTTGAGGCCTCACAATCTCCAGCTCAGCACCTGCACCTGCGTTCCCTTTCTGCTGATTTTCCCACAGCATAGCAACTCAACATCAAAGGAATCGCTTTAAAGGGAATTAATTTTGTTATGGTTTACATTAATTTTGTAGTTAAAAAGGTAACAGGAGATGAAAGACATTCTTTGCAAGACACCACCATGCAGCCACTGTGGCAGACAGTTCTGTAAATATCTGTCTTGCTTGATTTCCTTGGCTGTGAGTATAATGACCACAAATTTAGTCCTTGGTTTTCATTGAAATTTCTGCTATAAACTTTGTTTCCTCTCAGAGTCCTCAAAGTATCATCTTTATTTATTCAAAGGGGATATCACATACAGCCATATAGCTTTTACTCTTCCAATGTCAAGTGGTAAGTTTGTCCTCCTTTTAAAAAGTGTTGAGTACAGTCATACCTTCTGCAATACAGTATTAATAATAAGGCTATTATAAATAAGGCTGCTATGAACATAGTGGAACATGTGTCCTTGTTATATGTTAAAGCATCTTCTGGGTATATGCCCAGAAGTGGTATATCTGGATCCACAGGTAATACTATGTCCAATTTTCTGAGGAACTGCCAGACTGATTTCCAGAGTGGTTGTAACAGCTTACAATCCCACCATATACCCATACTATGTTCATAGCAGCCTTATTTATAATAGCTAGGTGTAAAGAACCCAGATGTCTTTCAACAGAGGAATGGACACATAAAAAGTGGTACATTTACACAATGGAGTATTACTCACCTATTAAAAACACTGACTTCATGAAATTCTTAGGCAAATGAATGAAACTAGAAAGTATCATGGTGAGTGAGGTAACCCAATCACAATACAACACATATGTTATGCACTCACTGATAAGTGGATATTAGCCCAAAAGCTTGAAGTACCCAAGATACAACTCACAGACCACATGAAGCTCATGAAGAAGGAAGACCAAAGTGTGGCGGCTTCAGTCCTTCTTAAAAGGAGTAACAAGATACAGGAGCAAATATGGAAACAAAGTGTAGAATAGAAAATGAAGGAGGGTCTGTCCGGAGACTTCCCCACCTGGGTATCCATCCCATGTGCAGTCACCAAAGGCAGGTGATGCTGTGGATGCCAGGAAGTGCATGTTGACAGGAACCTGATATAGTTGTCTCCTTAGAGACTCTGTCAGAGCCTGACATATACAGAGGAGGATGCTCATAGCTAACCATTGAACTGATCAAGGAGTTCCCAATAGAGGAGCTAGAAGACTGTAGGAGCTGAAGGGGTTTGTGGCCCCATGAGGAGAGCAACAATACTAACCAACCAGAGCTCCCAGGGTCTAAACTACCAGCCTGGGAGCACACAGGGAGGGACCTACGGCTCCAGCTGTATGTGTAGGGGAGGATGGCCTTGTAGGTCATAGGTGGGAGAGGAGTTCCTTGGTCCCATGAAGTCTGGATGCCCCAGTGTGGGGGGAATTCTAGGGTAGGGAGGTAGAAGTGGGTGGGTGGGGCACACTCTCATAGAAGCAGAAGGAGAGAAGATTGGATAGGGGGTGTCTTGGGGGGAAATGGGTTAAGGGAATAACATGTGAAATGTAAATAGATAAAATGTCCAATAAAGAAAATTAAAAAATAAAATCAGCACCAAGGGTGGAAAAAGAGGGTGCTGCATGATGAAAATATGAGTTGTAAAGGTTCCAGACTAGCAGGTATAAGAAAAGAAGAAGCAATATCAGACTGCTTTCTACCTCTCTGCTGGTGGAGCCTAGGCCCCATTCGCATGTAGCTCAGTGAAGGCCGAACAAAGCTGAAAAGGCAGTCTACAACTCTTGTCCTTCACCAGACTGGAAGGGGAAACAAAGGAGTACGTCCTGGTCTCCTTTCTGGGTGCTCGGGTGCCACTAGTGTACTGCTGGGAGTCAGGAATGGGGAGGTGGGGTGAGGAAGGGAGGGCAGAGACTGGTCTGATTGGAAACCAGTCTGAAAGGAATCCAGTCTGACCAGGAGTGAGTACTGAGTGTAGTAGAAGGGCTTGACAAGAGAAAGCCTTTCTCCAGAAAAATCTTAAAAATGGTTCTTTAAGACAACAGCTTTCCTCCTGGAAATCTCTAATAAAACAGCTCTCTGAGAAGTTCCTTCCTTGTTCCTACTGGTTTATGCGATGATGGATGTGAATGCATAAACTTTGGGGGTGAGGAATCATGGCCAGTGTAACAGTCAGAGTCTCCAGCCTTGAGGAGCAAAAGGATGTCACCCTAAGAAGGGAATTGTCTTTTAGACGAATGACAGAGATGGTGGTGACTGCCTAAAGTAAATTGACTGAAGTTACTAAAGTTGCTGTATATCCACTAAAGCGGTACCATTCCTCCTCCTGGACTCTGCCCAACCAGGCTCCTCTGAAAGTTGATGGAGATACAGCCTCAGGATTGATGATAGAAGTCGGTCCATGTTTCTGGAGAAATTTGAATTCCCTCTTTTGTATTCTTGCTCATTGATAAATTCAGAAAGAAACTTGGAGGGAAGTTAAAGGACAGTTGTCTTTGTTTATTTGTTTGTTTGGTTTAGGTTTGAGTTTTGGGTGTTTCAGGTGTGTGTGTGTGTCCTTTAGAGAATTAACAGGGAAGACAAGTTGAAAATCTCAGCAACTACCAGGAGAAGGAAGATGGAGAAAAGAAAACATGAAAGCCATGCCTTTTGAGTTGAAGCATGAAAGGTAGCTTCAGCCAGCAGGTAGCTGCATGGAAGGCAAACATCTACACAGTAGAAAAAGGAGGAGAAATGTCAGAAAAAGAGTGAGAAAACCCAGAATGTAAGAGAAACATTGGCCAGGATCCAAGAGGAAAAGACATAGAAAAGACAGGAAAGGAAAAGTTATATTTTTCTGAGTTACTCAGAAAAGTGGGTAGGCTCTGCAGGGCTACATGATATGATAGGAGGTCTGTAGGTTACTGAAGGGAGAAGGGGTTTTTTAAGTCAATGAGTATATTATATCATTGGGAATAGAATTATTCCTCACAGCTCATTAGTCTGCCCTCTAGTGAGCTTTCCTGGGGGTGAACATTTGGCCAAGTTATTGACAAGTCCAAATAGACTCTGAAGGGGAGAAAGAATAGTATGTAATCTTTTAATTTGGTGAGCAAATAAAAATGTTGTATCTCTCTCATGGCCAGCTCTTATCCATTCTTATAACCAGAAGCTAAGGTGCAGTATTCCAGATGTTTTCCTTTACGATATTATCAGGCAATCCTCAACAGCCTAGAGTGTATTATTCTCTTAATCTCTGTAAGATTAAAACCCTCAAGAGTTAATACACTAAAAGTACTTAGAAAGGAGATCAGTGACCAGTACAACCAAGTACCTGCATTTCTAGGCTCCATGCATAAAACAAATGAGACTTCTGGCTTTTGACCAAGGACAGGAGTGGAGCACCCTATCCTAAATTGACTGCTCCATTTTCTATCTCCTATCCTCATCAATGAATTAGAAAAAATAGGTCATCTCCAGCTATGTGTTCCATCTTAGGGACCCTTGATTTGCCACCAGTATCTGAAATAACCTACAGTCCTCAAGAACATTTGCAAAGAGAAGATGTTGAGTATTTTTGGTTCAAGTTCTTCTACAGTAATTTTATAAAATACTGTTCACTGGAACCAGGAAGTCCTTGGTAAGAGCTGCAGTCTCTGTGGAGATAAAAGGCATCCTTATCACCTGATTAGGTAGGATTGAGCCGTGAGATAGAATAAAAAATAGATTCTCTTAATGGCTATCATACCTAGGCAGCATCTGGCTGTGAGCTGCTGTATTAACAGCCAAACCAGGAGGTCCACACACTGTGCCATCAAGTATACAGAGAGACCAGGACAGCGTTGGGTCAGGGAGGCTCACTATGAAAATCTAGGCATACTGCTTCATCAGGATTTTTCCCATACTAGCCCCAAACAAGCTGTCCTTTATTTCCTGAGGCTTTCAAGGGGTGCAGGTGGTGAAGGATTAATAGTGAATAACTTTAGTATTCTTAGCCAGAGTAGCCCTCTTGCAAAGCTGGGTATCTCCATGGCTGCCCAGGCCTCAGAGATAACTATGAGTCTAGGCTGTGGTTTGGGGTTTGTTCTACTTTCATTGTGAGCTGAACCTCCAACAATCCCTCCATCCCAGGAGGTTACTATTGATTTGTGCTGCCTGTGAAACAACAGATCATGGCAGCAGAGAGAATGCAAAGGCAATGGCATACTAATGTCAGACCTGGGAAATTTCTATCGTAAAGAACACAGCTCAGAATGCAGGCTTGGCTGGCTTCCAATTACGTATTTGAAGATGATTAGCTGACTCATTTGTAAGAGTTTGGAGATGTGTGGGCTCTCTGCCTTGCTAGAATCGCTTTGTTCTGGGGAATACTGATTATGGAGTTCCTTGAGATGCCTCAAAGGGCAGCTCCTCCCCTGGCCCACCCTCTCTTCTGATTGCCAGGGTCCTTCTTACATTTGCCACTGCCAGAATTATACATTTCCCTTACAGCCTGCCTCCCCAACAAATGAACTCAAAGGAGAGGGACAGAGGGAGGGAGGGAAGGAGAGAGAGAATGAGAGAGAGAGAGAGAGAGAGAGAGAGAGAGAGAGAGAGAGAGAGAG
>NW_021620620.1:354865-403924 GCF_004785775.1 Grammomys surdaster | reverse complement strand
GAAGAAGAAGAAGAAGAAGAAGAAGAAGAAGAAGAAGAAGAAGAAGAGAAAAAGAGAGAGGGAGAAAAAGGGAGAGAAGGAGATAGGGGAAGCTCATTTGATTTTCGTAAGAATTTTATTGTGACCTTGCTTCATTCAGATCACATATACATATGCATGGACACACACACAAACACACACACACACACACACACACACACACACGTGCACACACCATGGTGGCCTTCAGCAGGATCCAGCACAGGAGTCACTCACCTGCTTTATTATTATATTAGTCATTTTTTCAGAGCCAATCTCTGACAAACATGTAAAAGAAGGAATTATTTATTTTCTCCTCTTAAATAAAGTACTTTTAACCTATTCTTTGAGGATTACATACATGCATACAATGCATTTCATTCATACTCACCCCATTCTTCCTCTCCAACTAGAGATTATTTTAGTTTACAGTTTCAGAGTAGCATCCATGGTCATGTGGCCTTGTGTCTCTAGGAAGAGCATCACAGCAGTAAAAACGTGTGGCAGGGGCAATTCCCCACTTCTCAACGGGCCACTATATATATAATTCTTATAAGGAAGCCATACTTGCAGTGAACATTCTACAAAGGCTCAGAAAAGAACTTGAGAAATTCTGAAGATGCTATGGTGTCACAGTTCCATAGCCAAGTTATGTTTGTCTATCTTTAGCTTCCTAAACAGCCATTTGTTGACCACCTCCTCTGCATGTGACATAACACTCTGAGACTAGTGGGTAAATTTTCAGGAATGCATGAATAGACCCATAATTCAAACCAATTTAAAGCTAAGGATTTCACTAAACTGCATCTGAGGCCTGTAGCACAGCTTCCTCTTCTTTTCTATAAGCTACCTACCTGCTATACCCACCAATGAGATTCTAAAAGCATGTTGGCTCATGACTTTCTTTGTTCTGTTACACATTGGAACATGACTTTGAGGTCACTGGAACCCTTGTTCCTTGGCCATGACCACACATATTTAACTCCAGAATACACTATCACTTAGTGGATTTGCTAAAAAGCTGTCTTTTACATCATCAACAGAGACAGAAGGGGACAGGAACAATGTATCTCCAAGAGACTTTCTAGAGACTTAATTTCCCTATCTAGATGCCAACTCCTTAAGTTTTTACAACCTGTCAAATCAGTGTCACTAGCTGGGACCAAGCACAGGATTCAAATGCCTATAGTAAAATTCTATATTCAGACCAAACCAGAGGCCATTGAGTGTCCTGTCCAGATTCTTTGCATTGTGCTTAGCCTATGGATAGCAGCAAAACTTTATTTATAACCGTTATAGCAAGCATGTAGCATGATTATAGAATTAAACACACTTTCACCATGGAGAGCCACCAGTACAAATTAAGCTGTCTTTGCACACTGTAATCAGAAGTACTTGTCAAATCAAAATATTGTTAAATATCAAAATGCCAATTTCAGAATGATAATTCTGTTAGTGTATGTATAAACTGAAAAACAAGATTATCTTATGGCAAGAGGACAACTGGAAGCTCTTCCTAACTTAGGATCTATCTAATAAAAAAAAAGTGTGTGCAGACAGTGTGTTGGGAGGAATGCCTGTGAACTATAAATGGGAGAAGCAGAGATGATAGGGGTGACTGAGCACATCTGGAGCTCCCCCACCACATGGGGTATTAGGTCATCCTCCTTCTGGGAGTACTTCTCTTCTCTTAGTAAGCTGTTTTCATTTTTATTTCAAACTATGTGTCTGATCCCTTATCTGGGAACACAGCAGTCTAGACTTAAGTGTCCACTGAACTCAGATCCACAGCTCAGCATTCCTAAGCCTCTGTTCTCTGACACCCTGAACTTCTTCCCTGTTTCTCTGACCTTCATGACTAAATAAAATCCACGGCTTTCCCCCAACCCCCATCTATCCCAGTACTCTTGGTAGCTGCCAGGATGGTCAGTTTGAATGTACTCTTGTTTATTCTCTCAACTTTTAATTCTTGGGCTTCCTTCTGGGCCTGTTTCTCAATTACTTCATTTACCAGCCTGATAATCCCCAATGGAATCCATTTCCAGTAATATAAAGACTTGCCTGAACTCAGCCAGTTACCTAACTTGTCCCAAGTCTTTCAATTCTTAAATTACAGTGTTTTGAAATGCTTATCCTAATTGTACTCTGTGTAAACTGCTTGGTGCTTAAAATATTGTCAAGTATTAAAAATGGAAAGTTACATATCTTGGAGGGGGATATGATGACAAGACATGTGGCAAGGGAAACTTCCTGTTTTCCAAGGGAAGTGACAATTTTAGACAACAAAATGTCTATATTTGAATCTTTTCAAAACAGGAAAACCACAAGTACCCTCACTCTAAGTTTACTCAGGTAGTATAAAAATTGCCACAATTAATAAAAGACTCTAGAGTAATTTTTCAAAGTGTTAGGTAGCTAGCTGGTTACATATTGTCAGGCTTAAAGGTCTTTCAGGGTAAGCTAAGCCCCTCTCTCATAATCAGCTTTGACCAAACTTCTTGTGGTTTGAGTGTTACACTACTTTTTAAATGTCGATTATTATTCTGTGTATGTGTCATGAGGGGTGGATTTGCATGCTACAGCTTGCAGATGTGGTTCAGAGGACATCTTTGTGTAGTCTTTCCTCTCTTTCTACCGGCACTTGGGTTCTTTGAATCCAACTCAGGTACTCTGGCTTGCCCAACAGCTGTCTTTGACTGCTGAGCCATCTCCCTGCTAAACCAAGTCCAGTCTCATACTTAATTTAGGAAAGAAAAAAAGTTGGCAAAATTCTCCTCTGCAGAGTTTGAAATAGCATGGGAAGAGAGGGTGGAAGATTGCCCTTCCTTAAGATTAAACAATAATAATAAACACAAGAAAGGTAAGAGGACAGAGATGGCAGAGCTTTTGTTGAGGCCCATTAAAGAAGGCCATTTTCTCCTGATAAAGCATGTCTATTTTATAGATTTACATCTTTTCTTTAATTTTCTTTTTTCAACTTCTTTAAATCTACTGTGTTACATGATGCTTTTGTTAAAGAATGGAATCTGAGATTTAACTCTAGCCCTGGGAAAAGACATGGCACTGTAAATTGATCAAATTGTTATGATAATATAGAAAGATACTGCTGTCTTCTTCCTTAGCAGTTAGTCTAAATGAGCCTGTCACTCTTCTGGACAGGACAGTATCCCCTCAGGAAGCTGTCTAGAAAACTTCAAGAAACATGCCTAGAGACATCAGAAGATGGTGGAATACCTACTCCTTAATGAGATGTGTACTTACACACCCCAGAAGCTTTCCCTCAGTACAATTTCTTACAGATCTTCACTGCAAAACTACTGGTTTCTGAGTTCTGTGTCAGGAAATAAGATTCTTTCTTATCCTTCTTTGTATCCTCCTTTTCAGACACTGGCCAAATCTCTCAGTCTCCTTGCCCAAACAATCTGTGCACTCACTCTCTCTGAAGACAATTCTCGAGCTGTTCACAAGCTCTCTGGTGACCTGTCTGTTTTCTGGTCATTTGGTTGGTTGATTGGGTGGGTGGTTTAGTTGTTTGGTTGGTTGGTTTGTTGGTTGGTTGGCTGGCTGGCTGGCTGGCTGGCTGGCTGGCTGGCTGAGTGGCTTGGCTGGTTGCTTTCTCTGTTTATTTCTTGTGTTATCTTTATCTAATTAAAAAAGGATGACATTCTCTCTTATTTTCTATAACCCTCTCTAGGCAGCCGACTAGTTCTCTGCCTTGCTTGTATATTGTTTTGTCTCTCAAACGCCAATAAAATTGTCCTTGGGTTTCTAAAGTGTTTTGTAATTCTTTTATCTATGAAACTAGAAGCCTACAAAAGAGACCCTGTATTCCTTGATAACAAAACATTTTGATCACAGCCATAAAATTTTATGCCTCAACTTATAAAAGTGAAACAAAACTTTCATAAAGCATAATTCACCATGTTTTTTGGTATCTTCTTTCAAGTTCATTCTATTCCTTTCTATTTCATTTTTCATTCTAATTTTCAAAGGAGTGTCAATTGTATGTCTTATAATTGTTTACTACTACTTATATTCTTTGGGATTGGGCTTGCCAGCATCTATTCATCTCAGTACTATATCTAGTTATGGCTTTCTTTGGTGGTCTCCATCTGTTGTAAAGAAAAGTTTCTTTGCTGTGGGGTATAGTAAGAAATTATGATGGTTTAGCACAGTGGTGGTAGATTCTTTCCTAATGTTATGACCTCACTAGCATCAGAAAGCTGAGTAGGATTACAGCACCAGAATGATTTCTCTACTGTTACATGGGCCTTAAATATAGCTAAATAGTTGTTGCTTATCACTGACATGTGAGTCCTACTTATTGCACCTTTATGTACATCTTGTCACTATCATGGTTCAAAGGATCTACAGCAAGAGAGGAGTATGTAATTACCTCCTTCCCTTGGCAGCTGGTACAGTATTTTCTGGTACTACGTGAGCTGGACCACAAGAAACAGACTTTTAGATAAGATTCAACTCAAGCTTGGTTATTCCATGGTTCTTGTGTTGAGCATTGTCAGCCCAAGCAGCTTGGTGTGTGTGTGTGTGTGTGTGTGTGTGTGTGTGTGTGTATGTGTGTGTGTGTGTGTGTTGTATGTGGTAACAATAATTAGAGGGAAAGGACTATAAACTTGAAAGGGACATGAGAAGGGTTGAAGGGTACCTGGGAAGGGCTGAAGGAAGTAAAGACATTGGATGGTGATGTAGTTCTTTTTCCCATTAAAAATAATGCTCTATACTTGGTTTAAAATATAAGTTACCAGGTCTTACCCATGTGGTATGACTTGGTAGGATATTGTTCTTTCTTAATTAATTTTTAAAAATAGGTTCTTTTCTCATAGAATATAATCTTAATACAGCTTTCCCTCATGGTACTCCTCCTAGTTCCTCTGCACCTCCCCTCTCATCCTGTTCTACTCCCTTTCTGTCTCTTATTGGAACAAAACAGGCTTGTAAGAGATAACAACAAAACATAACAAAATAAAATAAAAATCATTATACCAATGTTGGACAAGACAAGACAACAAAAAATTAAAAAGCCCCAGGAGAAGGCACAGGAATCACAGACCCACTCATTCACACATTCAGAAGTGCCATAAAGATACTAAAAATAAAGGTATAGTACACATGCAGAGGTTCTAGTCCAAACACATGTTGTCCCTGTGCTTACTGCTTCAGTCTCTGTGAGCTCACACAAGCTTTGTTCAGTTGTGATAGAAGGCCCTATTCTCCTGATATCCTCCACACCCTCTGTCTCCACCTCTCCATCTGATTCTTCTGCTTCTTCAGGGTTCCCTGAGCTCTGAGGGGGGAGAGATTTGATGGAATCCCACTTAGAGATGTGCATGGCAAGACCTCTCTCTCTCTCTCTCTCTCTCTCTCTCTCTCTCTCTCTCTCTCTCTCCCCTTAATGTCTTCCTATGAGTTTCTGTATTTGTTTGCATCTGACGCAAAAGGAAGCTTCTCTGATAATGGCTGAACAAAGCAACAATCTATGACTTTAGAAGAATATCAATAGGAGTCATTTCATTATTACTTTAAACAATTAGATGAGTAGTATTGGGTTTTACCCTAGGTCTCTGGGCTGTCTATTCTTTGGGTTTTGGTCAACCAAACAATTTCAGGTACTAGTTCCAACTCATGGAGTGGGTCTTAAGTCATCATTAATACATTGGTTGGTTATACCCACAAGGTTTGGGCTATCAATATCTTAGCATATTTTGCAGGCAGGACAGATTGTAGATCAAAAGTTTTGTTGTTGTTTTGATGTTAACTTTTCTATTTGGCAGGGAAGGGTTTGCAGAAGGACATTTCCATATCATAAGCACTAGAATATGGGAGTGAATGTTCTAGGTAGGCATCAATTCAACCTCTCCATGTTCTCCATGAGTTTTGTGGGTGTTGTTTGAGCAATGAACAATGAGGTCTTACTCCCAGTTTGGAGAAAACAATCTATTTTCTTGGTAACACCCTTGGTTGTTTGAGGATTTCCATGGAACCCTTCAGGGCAAGCTCAATTGGATGGAACTCAGTTCTGATACTGAAAGCTTCATTTGGTTTGGCTTCTGTCTCCTTCATTATTTGGAGACTTCATTAGGATTGTCTTCATATATTATAGGGAATTTCTACTTCCCTGGATTTCCATACTGTTTCTCAAATGTTCCTGAACATCAGCTATCTCTCCTTAAATCTCTTCCCTCAAACCTATCCTCCCTACCCCTTGCCACTTGATCCTCCTGTTTTAATTCCACTCCCCTGGTTCCACTCCACTCATAAAATATATTTTATGACCTCCTCAATAGAGATTCAGACACCTTCCCAGTTCCTTCCTTTATGCATAGCCTCTCTGCGTCTATAGATTATAGCTTGATTGATTGTCTTTTTATGGCTGATATAAGTGAATACATACCACATTTACTTTTCTGAGGCTGAGATGCCTCGTTCAGGATGATTTTTTTTTTAGTGCTATAGTCTAATGCCTGAAAATTTTATGATGTCATATTTTTAGGAGCTGAGTAATAGTTAATTGTGTAAATATACCATATTATCATTATTCATTCTTCAGTTGAGGTTCATGTAATTTGTCTCCATTTTCAGACTATTATGAATAAAGTTCAATGAACATAGTTGAACAAGTGTACCTAGGTACAAGGAAGTGTCCTTTGGGTATACGTGCAAAAGTGGTATAGCTGGATTTTGAGATAGATCAATTCCCATCTTTCTGAGAAGTGCCATACTGATTTCAATAATGGATATACAAGTTTGCACTCCCACCAGCAATGGAAAAGTATTCTCCTTGCTCAACATTCTCACCAGTATGAGCTGTCAATTGTATTATTCATCTTAGCCATTTTGACAGGTATAAGAGAATCTCAAAATAGTTTTGATTTGCATCTCCCTGATGGCTAAGGATGTTGAATGTTCTTTTAAGTGTTGCTTGGACACTGAACTTCCTTTATTAAGAATTCTATATTTAGATCTCCACCCCATTTGTTAATTGGGTTTTATGGTTCTTCTCCTTATTCTCCATCTTATCCTTCTTCTTTTTGTCAATTTGCTTGAGTTTTTTAAATATATTTTTGATATTAGCCCTATATCAAATGTGGAATTGTAAAAAACAAAACAAACAAACAAAATAACACAAAGCAAAAAACTAATTCCCTTTCTGTTGGCTGCCACGTTGTCCAAATATTGTTGCACTATGCCATGCAGAAGTAGAAGCTTTTCCGTTTCATGAGATACTACTTATTAATTATTGATCTTAGTACATATGTGGATTTATGTCTGCGTCTTTGATTTGATTCCAATGATCAACATGATTGGTTTTACTCCAATACTATGGGGAATTTACTACTATTGCTCTGTGGTACAATTGCTCTTGATTTGAGATCAAGGAGAGATTATATTTCTAGCAATTCTTTTAGGACTTTTGTAGCTATCCTGGATTTTAATGTTTCCATATGAAGTTGAGAATTGTTCTTTCAAAACAGGTGAAGATTTGTATAGAAATGTTGATGGAGAGATTGCATTGAATATGTAGATTGCTTTTGGTAGTATGGTCATTTCTGCTATGATAATTCTATGGAATCATGAGTATGGAAGAGCTTTCCAGCTTTTTTTTTTTTCAGTTTCTTTCTTCAAAGACTTGAAGTTTTTATAATACAGGTCTTGCACTTGCTTGGTTAGAGTTACCCCTACATATTTTATATTATTTGAGGCTATTGTCAAAGGTGTTGTTTCTGCTATTTCTTTTCAGTCAGCTTTTCAGTCATTTGTATATAAGAGGGATACTGGTTTTTGAGTTTCTCTTGTATCCAGCCACTTTGCAGGAATTCCCCAGTAAAAATTTTAAAGTCACTTAAGTTACTATCAGATCATCTGCAAATAATAATACTTTGACTTCTTCCTTTCCAATTTGTATACTATTAATCCACTTCAGTTTTCTTATTGCTCTAACTAAAACTTTAAGGACTATATTGAATAGATAGAGAGAGAGTAAATAACTGTCTTAAGAGACACTATTACTTTGACAACTCTTACTAAGAAAAACATTTAATTGGGGCTGACTTACAGGTTCAGAGGTCCATTATCATCATGGCAGGATGCATGCCAGTGTGCTGGCAGACATGGTGCTGGAGAAAGAGGTGAAAGATATACATCTGGACCAGAAAACAGCAGAAAGAGACTGAACACACTTCCTTTTGCCCACACATAGCCCAACAAGAACACACCTCCTCAGACTGCCAATCCCTATGTGTCTTTGGGGGCTATTTTTATTCAAATTACTAGAAGAGCCTTGATTCTGAGTTTGCTAATTTGAATATTCTCTCTCCTCTTTTTAGATAATTTAGATGAGGGTTTGTCAATCTTATTGATTTTTTCAAATAAGTAACATTTGTTTTGCATTATTCTCCTTCTTATCTATTTTATTGATTCCCAACATAAGTTTGATTACTTCTTGCTGTCTATACCTTTTGTGTGTATTTTTTCATTTTGTTCTAGAGCTTTCAGATGTGCTTCTTTTACTTTTCTAGTGTGAAATCTCTCCATTTTTTTAATGTGGGAACTTAGTATTATGAATTTGAAACTTAGAACTGTATGCATTGTGTTCTATAAGTTTAGATATGAGATATGATGTGTGTTAATTTTGATTGAATTTTATATAGTTTTTAATTTGTTTCCTTACATCTGTCTTGGTCCAATTTTTCCTAGTATAATGTTGTTCGGTTTCTTTGAGTTTGTATGCTTTTTGTTTCATTCGTTGTTGATATCAAGGTATAATTTGTTGTGGCACAATATGATGCAGAGGATGCAGAAAGTTATTTCAAAGTTTTGTCTGTATTGAGACTTGCTTTGTGTCTAAGTATGTGGTTAAAATTGAATAAAGCCCTATGAGGTACATAGAAGAATTTGTATTCCATTGTGTTTCAGTGAAATATTTGTTTTTGTAAATATCTGTTACGTCAACCTGGATAATAATGCCTGTTAACTCTCGTATCTGTCTGTTTTAAATTTTTGTTCAGAAGACATGACCATTAGTAAAACTTAGTATTGAAGTCTCTCACTATCAGTGTGTGAGAATCAATATGTGATTTAAGCTGTAGCAGTATTTCTTTTAAAAACTTTGGGGCTTTTGTGTTTTGGGCATAAATGGTACAGATTGAAATGTTTTCCTGGTGTATTTTTCCTTTGATAAGTGTATAATATCTTCCCTGTTTCTTCTAATTATTTTTGGTTTGAAATCTATTTTCTTAGATATTAAAATAGCTATACCACTTTCTCAGTTCCATTAGCTTAAATATCTTTTTCAAATCCTTTACACTGAGGTAATGTCTATCTTTGACATTGCAGTGTGTTTATTGAATACAGCAAAAGGATGAGTCCTATTTTAATGTCCATTCTGTTAGTCTGTGACTTTTGATTGGAATTAAGACTATTGAGAAATACCAAGGACCAATTATTGTTAATTCCGGCTATTTTTGTTGGTGGTGGTGGTGATAATATGAGAGTGGTGTGTGCATGTACGTGTGTGTGTGTGTGTGTGTGTGTGCTTTACTTACTTTGATTTTGCTGATCTGAGATTATTTCCTGTATTTTAATGGTTGTTTTTGTTTCCTTAGGTTAGAGTTTTCCTCCTAGCACCTTCTGTATGACTGGATTAATAGATAAATATATATAAATGTTGATTAAATTTATTTTTACAATGGAATATCTTTATTTTTTCCATCTATGGTGATTAAAAGTTTTGCTACATATAGTAATCTGTGCTGATATGTGGTCTCTTAGAGTCTGCAGTATACCTGTCCATCCCCCTTTGACTTTTAGAATGTCCTCTGAGAAGTCACGTGTAATTCTAATAGATCTGCCTTTATATATTACTTGACCTTTTTCCCTTCTAGTTTGTAATATTTTTTCTTTGTTCTGTATGTTTAGTGTTTTGATTTTATGTGGAGGGAGAAATTGCTATTCTGGTCCAACCTATGTGGTGCTCTGTTTGTTTCTTGCATCTTTGTGGGCATCTTCTTCTTTAGGTTAGGGAAATTTTCTGCTCCTATTTTATTGAATGTATTTTTGAACATGTGAGCTTGATTTCTTCTCTTTCCTCTATTCCTGTTCTTCTCAGGTTTGGTCTTTTCATACTGTCACAGATTTACTGGATGTTCTGTGTCAGGAATATTTTGACTTAGTATTTTCTTTGGCTGATGTATTCATTTCTTCTATCATATCTTTAACACCTGAGAGTCTCTCTTCCATCTCTTGTACTCTATTGGTAAAAGTTGCCACTGTAATTTTTGTTGAAATTCTTACATTTTTCATTTCCATATTTCTCTAAGTTTGAATTTTCTTCATCAATTCTACCTCCATTTTCAGGTCATTATTTATTTCCTCATACTGTTTTGTGTTAATACTGAACTTCTATATGATATTTATTTAATTCCTCACACTGTCTGTGTGTATTTCCTAGATTCCTTTAATGGCTTTAGTCATTTTTTTTTCCTTTTACCTTCAAACCTACTGTTTTGAGGTCTTCTTCTTGGGCTCCAGTTCTGGTGCCTACTATTGCAGGATTTCAAGGCTTAAGTGGAGACATTTTGTCCTAGTTGTTATTGATTGTGTTTTTATGTTAATGTCTAGATATGTGGGATTGAGATGATATGTATAGGCCTAACAGATAATATCTGGTTTTGTGTCTGTTGGGTCAGTGTATTTTCCTTGGTTTCTACTTCATCCTGGATGTTAGAAGAATGTTGTGGTTTTAAGTTACATGGAAGAAATTTTTTTGTGGAATGGTTTCCCAGGACTGCTCAGCTGGCATATTCCTAGGATTTGCCTATTGGTATTGGAGGCTGGGATAATGGGATGTGTTAGGAAAGCAAAAATGGGAAGAAAAAAAAATCTTGTGATCCATTGGGGAATGGGGTCACAAAGCTAAGAAAAACCTCCATAGGTATTTTTACTACACAGCTGAGGATGAGACTGGGGGATTTGGAACTGGAGGAGCAGAAGGGGAGCATTGTCAGTATGCTTGTTTATCTTAACTTCATAGAATATCATCATTATGGAAGGCTGCAGGAAGCCTGTCTATACAAAGCTGTGTAGTACAATATAATGCTAGCCTTAAATTGACTTTTAAAAAGATATTAAAGATTGAGTTATAAATGGCAAATTGGCTTTATCTTGCATTAATTAGTTTAATAGCACTGATGAGAGAATTGATCAAATCCCTCAAAATAGCTCTGTAAAAGATAAACATCTTTATTCATGTTATCCAAAGATAAACATATCTAAAATATAGCACAAATAATAAATTAAAGGCATTATGTAGTAAATACCTTAGGAAGAGAAATATCGGAAATCATATAAAAGACAACTGTAAAATTAAATAAATTGAACATTTTGAAGATTTAGTAGTTTAATGTAGTTCATACAATTTTCATTATTTGATCAATGAAAGAATTGAACTTCATTATTATCATAAAACATGTTCTACTTAATGAGGACTTGATGGAATAATGCCAAGGTTCACCAGCGCCAATTAAACAATGATGATACCTAATGAATACTCTATGCAGAACACTGAGG
The DNA here is from genome assembly GCF_004785775.1 of Grammomys surdaster. NCBI lineage: Eukaryota > Metazoa > Chordata > Mammalia > Rodentia > Muridae > Grammomys > Grammomys surdaster. The sequence continues at coordinate 392,320 of NW_021620620.1, read as the reverse complement.
CAGGAGGGATGGCTATGCTGAAGTCATAGTGGGCAGCTTATAGCAGCAACTGTTTAACTTTTAGGAATTTTGTAATCTCCTTGAGGTCACACTGATTGCTTGGCATTAAGCGGAGACTTAATTTCTCTTAGGTGGCCACAAGAAAAGAAAATTTTGGAAAATTCCTTCAAATCAATTACGAAAACATTCTAAAGAATCAGGTAATCAATATTTTGATAGTTCAATTCTTTATTCCAAGAATAACATGACCATTTTCTCTATGGAAAAAAGACTGCTGTGACAATCTATAGGATAATTTGCCCTGTAATCATGACAATGAGATAAGCAAAACTATCCTGTGATAGCTAGATCTAAGTTAAGAATCCTGTTGGTATTCCCACTTAGAAAGAAGAAAGTCACCAGACCCTCCCCTGAGACTCCACCCACCACTTCATCCTGTCACCCTGCTACAGGTGGTTTCAGGAGATACTCAGAAAATAGAAGGTAAAATGAGGAGAGGATTTTTAAAACAGAATTATTTATTTTTTTATGTATGTGAGTACACGGTAGTTGTCTTCAGACACACCAGAAGAGGGCATCAGATCCTATTACAGATGGTTGCAAGCCACCATGTGGTTGCTGTGAATAAAACTCAGGACCTCTGGAAAAGCAGTCAGTGCCGTTAACTTCTGAGACATCACTCCAGCCCGAGGACAGGATTCTAATGACATTGCTTTAGTTAGTGAATCATCACCATGCTAATAGCTAACATTTTCCCTTGCAGCTGTTTTTTGATCCATCCATTCTGCTACAAGTAGTCTCTCTCTCACAAGCCTCTGAGCTAATAAGCCAACACATTCACTCATCATGGTGGTTAGTCTCAGTTATCTACTTGATATGATTTAGAATCTCCATAAAAATGAATCTCTGAGTGTATCTGTGAAAGAATTTCTAGATTACATTATTATAGATGCAAAGACTTATCCTAAATATGGGATGTACCATCTCATGAGCTGAGGTCTTGGACAGAATAAAATGGTGAAGATTAAGATGAGGAGAAACATTAATCTCTCTCTGCTTCCTGACTGTGGATACAATGTGACAAGCCACCTCAAAATCTTGCTCTTCTGACTTGCCCCTCAATATAAAATGTACCTTCAAACTGTGAACCATAGTAAGCCTTTCCTTAAGTAGTTTTTGTCAGATTTGTCCCAACAATTCATGAACTTGGAGGTAAGTATTTCTTTGGTGCCCCATCTGGAATGATTCATATCTCCTTTGTAAAAGTTACATAGCATTCTGAATGCCAGGACTGCTTAGCACAAATTTTAAATTCATGTAATAAATTTTGACCTCATGTTTGTCTGTAGAAAGGCATTTTATATTTTGACTTAATAAAGGAAATGACAAGAAATGTAAGTTTATTGCATACAGCACCTGTGTTCTGTATTTTCTCTAGTTTCTATGTTAATAACTCCACTCAAAATTATAAATAATATAAATTAATATAAAATTCTATCTATAAATCTACAATTAGAATATAAACTTGGAAACATCTATGTGAGAAACGGTGAACAAAATCTTTCTGTTTCTAAGATTAAAAGTAGTCTTAAAGTAACTAAATTTCAAAATCACTCAAGTTCCAGCAGAAAATAAAGGAAACTATCAGCAGAGAATTCACGTGATCTCACTGCTATCTACATAAAAGTCTGAACTCAAAGATTCAGGTTAGCCTTCACAATCAGCATATTATATACTTCTTTGAAATGCACCATTTGTAAACTTACAGATTGAAACCAGGAGGCCAGAGTCTTCAGAGTACCCCTTTTTTTTAATTTATTTTTTCTCAGATCATAATTAATTCACACAGGGGTTATAAACACAGAAAGGCTGGATGTGGGGAAGGGAATGACACTGGAGTGTGGGTGTTCATGGGAAATACAGATATCTTCAGAACCGGGTATTTCAGGGGACAATTCACTATGACTCTGCCTATGACTCACTTGTCCTTATCTAAGTTGGTATTGTCTGCCACGGCTACCTATTTACAAGGTCTATGACTACTCAGGCTTATAAATTTCCACAAAAGCTGCCTGTTGACATTAGCTTATAGCCATCTGTTTCAATGTTTTTCCACTGAGACCCAAGACTTGGTGTTAGTATACATGTATGACAGGCCTATTGCTGATTTTAGGCCTATGGCTGATTTTAGGCCTTCAGTGGGTAAGCAGGGATGCCCCCGACATCTTTTCCCTTCTCTAAGTAGAGAAGGGCTGTGGCAATTCTAAACTTGCGAAGGTGGGGATAGAGGCCTGACCTCCAGTATTTGAAGGGGACCTTGTAATGGCTCCAGCCCCCTGTCATTGTCCAGTGTGGCATGACGGCCATACCCTTCCCGATGTCTTTTTCCTGGAGAGGGGATACTTTTGACATCAACCCCTATGCAATCAGGCTTGTCCCTCAGGGAACCCAGATAGATATTTTTATCTTTTATTTATATTCCCTTGCAGTGCTTAGCCTCGCAGCCTAAGCAAGAATTCAGAACACCTGTCAGAGGGGGTTCTGGGTGGCCCCTCTCTGCTTGGTCTAGGGGCAGAAGTCCCCCCTTTTAGGTTGGGTGGAGATGGGTATTGGAAACACCCTGTATAAAGTAACAACCTCATCTTGAGTCTCGTGATCCTCCATAGCTAACTTATGATAATGTATCTGAGTAGGTTTTGCTACCAAATTATTTATCTGTTGTATCACCGAGTTAGTCCGCCTATTTGAGGGCCAGGGACCAGCAGAAAAAAGCAAAAAGAACCCAAATAATGGTCCCAATATGGGAGGAAATAAGGTTGACAACCTTGGAGAGGCTGAAAATCAATTCTTGTACCAGCATTCATCTGTCTCTTTCTCTCTCTGATTTTTCTTAGGGCCTTCACTACCTATTTCAGGCTTTCTTTAACCCTCCTTGTCTTGTCTAGGTAAAGGCAACCTTCTTCTTTGAGGGTTGTACAGTCAAGAGCTGTATACAGTCTTTTCTATTGTACTAAAGTAAATCAAGTTCAATAAGGATCTTTGTGATTTTAGGAGGTCTCTTCAGACAGCGAAATGAGGGATTTCTTCAGATTAGTGATGTCAATCTCTAGCTGTTTGATGTTCTTGTCAGTGGCCCTTCAAAGGTCTGAGTAGTATAAGTTCGGAGGCCAGCATCTGGATTAGAACTTCTAACAGCAGACATCATGGGTGATTCATTTTTACCTGGAAAGGAAAAAGAAGGGGATTCTCAGGGAGATTTCTCTTCCCTGGATGTAAATTGTTATTCATTGTATTTATGGTTGGGCCTGGCTTTGTGGGGGTATCTATTTTTTTCATTAATCTTTTTGGTAGCCGGTTAGCTGTGCCTTCTGTGGTATCAGACCGGCATATCAATCCTCGGCCCCATAAGCGAACTGGGTCTGGGCCATTCCCTTTAAGGGTAAGAGGGTCCTTCTCCATATCTGTGGCAAAGTTTTGTTGGTCTTGGTGGTGCCAGAGGCAGTCAGCAGCAGATTTGCCATGAGCTTTCAGCTTTAGAGAGATAAAAGTGAACAAGGCATGACGGAGAGTATTTCAGGGGGACACCTTCTCAGGGGGTATCATTCCCCTTCTTTTGATTTTAAAGCCAATTTTTCAGAGTTCTTGTAAAATCAGGGCAGAAGTGCCAACAGTTGCTCCTTCCACACTCAGAGAGTCATGAAGACCCTATTTACGGATATATAAGTCTATATTAATAATCTTTTGTCAAAGGACTGTTATAGCAGTGCCGACAACTAATCAGACTATATAATATATCGATTAGTAATAGCTTCTTCTACTTTTTGTGAGATTACCTCTCTTTTGTCAATTAATTGTTGAGGAAAATTAGGGTTTACCTCTCTCTTGAGAATATTGAACAGAGACTTAAATTCTTTTGTGGGGAGCTTAAAATAGGATCTTAGCCAATTAGCAACTCCTAGAAACTTTTGAAAATAATTTAAAATAAGTAAACTCTCTCCTTCTCTCTCTCTCTTTTTTTTTTTAGACCCTTTATCTGGGATGCTGCCTGAATTAAAGCTCCTGGGAGTCCCTCTTTCTCTCGGTTTTCTGGGGTTGGGTATGGAGCTGCTGCCTGTGACCTGCTCTATGCTCGGGCCCAGACCAGAAGTTCTTCAGAGTACCCCTTAATCCTCTTCTTTTATTCATCCTCTCTAGACAATTGTTTACATTAGTTACATTTCCTCCCTGGTTCTACTTCTACCTTCATTCATACTAATACATAAGGATGACTGAGTTACTGAATACTGTTACTCATTACTTTTCATTCTTCTTATTTATTCAATGTACTCTTTAATTGATCCAATTCCATCCAGAAAACCCCAAATACCAAATCATTTTCTTGTGACCACACTTTCTCCAAGTAATGGAAAGTTTATAATATCCCTCCTTATTGCAAAGCCCTCACAGCACATGTGCTTTGGCTCTGTCATGGCATCCCAGTCACTGACAACTACAACATCTCTTGATCACCTGCCTCTGACATCCTCTGAATCCAACTTAGATTTCACAGCCAAAATATTCAAGCAACTTTAAACTCTCTAACTATAGGTGAATCATACTGTTGCTATTTTCATGGATACTATTGCTATATCTAACCAAGAGAAATAGAAATTACCTAGGAGGTAAGTGCATAACATACAGCCATTTCTTGAGGATGCAGCTATGTCTTCTCTACCAACTTTTCAATATCTTCTCAAGAATTCTCAAGCGTCTAAGTGATTTATCCCTACGCAGTCACTCATCTTGCTTCAGTCTTGATGAAATAATTTACATTGACATGCAGTAACCCCAACCAAGTTTGCTTTTGTAAACCTGTCTATAAGTGAACCAGTTTTCTCCTCCTGCCCATTTACTACCAGGAAGAAATGTCTATTCAATTATAGCCTGCTGGTCTACCTATACTCACAACCCATCATACTACCTTTCTTATACTTAACTTTGTCAGTATCTATTCCACAGTTTCTATTTATAACTTCTTGTCTCCTGGATCTTTTCTATTGTCTTCTGGTCTTTACCTCCTTTTAAAGAATCATACTATTTTTAAAACAATCATAGCTTTCTCTTTCTCCACAGAAAAGTAGTCTCCTCTTATCCCAGACTGTACATTCCTTTCCTTTCCCAGTACCCACTTCAATGGCTGTCATGGCTCTACCAGCTTTCCTCCATGAATTTTCATATCTTATCCTTTCTACCCTGAAATCCCATTCCTTGCCCATTTCCTTTTACTTCAGTGACACCAGTCACCCTTCATAAAGCAGATAGAGTATCACTATGTTAAGGAAGCTCTTGTGATCTCTCAGGGTTAAGTTAAATCACTTTGTTTATCTCTCTCTGCAGCACATGTTTCTCCTTTATCTATGTAGTATGCTCACAAGTAAGTGATTATTTGAGCTGCGCTAGTGTCTTCCTTATATCTGAGCAAGACTGAAAGTTCAGCATGGATTGTTTCTTCCCCTTATCTCAGTACTTAGCATAGAGTCAATTACATAGTAGGCTCAACTCAGTGTGTGTTACATGGTTTAACACATCATCACCTACAAGACTCCAAATGAATCTTAAGAATCCCAAATATTATCAAGGGTTCAATGAAATATGTCCAATTATATACTGATTCTAGTAATATGATTTGTCACAACCCTTTTAGAAAATAATTTTACATGCCGCATTCTAAGTATTACTTTTACACTATCCATTTCACTCTGAATAAGCTTCAGCATTGCATAGAAGCATATGCACAGATGTTTCTTGTCTCATTATTTGTAATGCAGAAGAATTATGAACATGAATACTCAACAACAGTTGAGTCAATTAAGGATTGCCATCTAAGTATATTATTTCACTATTTTTAATTATGTGTACAAAGGGATTGCAGTAACTTTGTGCAATGTTTATTTTTTTAATGCTTGTGATTTGACAGTGTTGAAATTCATGTAGACAGCCTGAACTCAACTCTGTAAAAAGAATATATAGAACAAAATGATAATGTTGTAATAAAATACCAAGAAACATCATAGGATGACAATAGTAAGAGCTATACTAACAACTGGCTTTCATCGGGCATTTGCTATACTTGGCCTTTTTAATGTATTACACAACGCATTCACTAAATGCTTATAACAACCCTATCAGTTCATTAAATGAACTAAGCTTCAGAAAGAACGAAATCACTTTATAAACAAGATAAGAATGTCCAAAGACAGAATATTTACAACCCATAATCATTCTGTTTCTTGGTGATTTCATTATGGGGGACATTATGTTATATATTTTAAAAATAGCAGGTAACCTTGAAAACAAGAAAAAAATATCATCTAAACAAATTTCAAGTATAATTTATTCCAGCCAGTCATTCATTAAGTATACATGATTCTTATTTTGAACAACATTTTCACCAGAACAATCCTTGAAGCCAAAATGCATTATTGAAGAATAAATAGTTCAGAATCTTGTTGATTTGACTTACCAGAAGAGTCATAGATTTGCTAAGAGAACCTGATTGATGAAAAAATTAAAAATGAACATTCTGCTGGATATATTTTCTGAAATCGAATCTTCCATTCCCCTATGTAGACATGTTTCTAGTTAACAGGGATTTGAAAAGGAAGAGCTTAACACATTTTCCATCAAGTTACTCTTGATCATATACAGGATGAAACAGGATCTGAATCAATGGTTATGGTGTCTCATTGTAATACACACACACACGATCAAAATCAATGGTTTTGTGTTCCATGTATGTATAGAAAGTTATGTTTTCATGTGTGAACGGAATATTAAAAAATGTAGAATAAAGATATGAGTACTCTATCCCAGAGCCTCCTGGGAAATATTTACTAGAAAAAGAGTAATGCTGATATGGCCTTTAGCCATGTCAAAATTAAAGAAGATGTACCACATTTTCTTTTTTCCATTCTTCAATTAACAGATATCGAGGTTCATTCCAATTTCTGGCTATTACAAGTAAAGCTACTATGACAAAGTTAAGCAAGTATCTTTGTGAGATGTTGCAGCATCTTTTGGGTATATGCTCAGAAGTGGTATAGCTGTGTCTTGAGGTAGAACTATTCAAAGTTTTCTGAGAAAATACGAAATTGATTTCCAACATGTTTGTACTAGTTTCGACTCCCACCAGCAATGGAGGAGTGTTCCCTTTGCTCCACATCCTTGCCAGCATGTGTTATCTCTGGACTTTTTGATCTTAGTCATTCTGATGGGTATAAGATGGAACCTCATAGTTGTTTTGATTTGCATTTTCCTGATAACTAAGGACTTCGAACATTCCTTTAAGTGCTTCTTGGACATTCAAGATTCTTCTGTTGACAATTCTGTTTAGCATTGTACCTCATTTTTAATTTGGCTATTTGGGTTCTTGGTGTCTTACTTCTTGAGTTCTTTGTAATTTTGGATATTCCCTCTATCAGATGTAGGGTTGGTAAAGATCCTTTTCCAATCTGTGGACAAGCAATTTGTCTGTATCTTTTGCCTTACAGAAGCTTTGTAGTTTCATGAGATTCCATTATTAATTGTTGATATTAGCTCCTGAGTCATTGGTGTTCTTTTCAGGAACTTGTCTCCTATACCAATTTGTACAAGAGTATATTCCACTTTCTCTTTTCTGAGATTTAGTGTATCTAGTTTAATGTTGAGATCCTTGATCCACTTGGACGTGAGTTTGTGTACAATGATGAGTATGTATCTATTTTCATTCTCCTACATATAGATATCCAGTTAAACCATCACAATTCGTTGAAGATGCTTTTATTTTTTTCATTGTATGGTTTTGGCTTCTTTATAAAAAATCAAGTGTCCATAGGTGTGTGGGTTTATTTCTTGGTCTTTAATATGATTCCATTGATCAACATGTCTGATTCTGTATACTATTCAGCTATTAAAAAGCAAGACACCATGAATTTTTCAGGCAAATTAAGAGAACTTAGAATATTATCTTGAGTGAGATAAACCAGTCCCCAAAAGGGCATGCATAGTATGTACTCATAAGTGGATATTAGCTATAAAATACATGCATGATTTTATACTCCACAGACCCAAAAGAGCTAAACAAGAAGGAAGGCCCAAGTCAAGAAACTTGGATCTCACTTTGAAGGGGGAATAAAATAGCAATTAGAGGCTGATGGAGGGGAGGAACATGGAAGGAGGGAGCATGGAGAGCAGAATAGGGGATTCAGGATTAGGTGTGGGGAAGAACAGGAGAGATGGCTAGATAGCCATGAAAATGAATGGAAATCTGCAACTGACGAGGTGAGGAAGTGAGGGGTATCTAGAGGACAAGACAGAGACCTGGGTTAAGGAACGCATACAAGAATCAATGGGGATGACCTTAGCTGTGACTTACTACATTGGGGATATGGAACCTGAAGAAGCCACCTCCTGTAGCCAGGCAGGAATCCCACTAGAGGGATGGGGACATCAACTCTCCCACAACACTTTCAACTTAAAATTTATCCTGTCTACAAATAATGCATGCATAGGCAGGGAGCAGAAACCGCAGTAATAGCCAACCAGTAACTGATCCAACTTGAAACATCCCATGGGCAAACACCAATCCCTAACACTATTAATGATACTTTGTTATGCTTGCAGATAGTAGCATGTTTTTTCTTGGAGAGGGCCCACCCAGCAACTGACTCAGACAGATAGACACCCAGAGGCAATGGGGACTCCCATGGAAGGATAGGAGAAACAATTACAGAGGATAGGAACTCCACAGGAAGAAAAACAGAGTGAACTAACAAGGATCCTTGGGGCTCTCAGAGTCTGAACACTGACCAAATTACATACACGAGTTCGACCTATGCCTCTCAGCTCATATGTAGTAGATGTGTAGCTTGGTCTTCACGTAGGTGCCAAACAACTAAAACCAGGTCTATCACAAAAGCTATTGCCAGAATATGGGATATGTACTATTACGTGGGCTGTCTTGTCTGGCCTCAGTAGGAGGGGAAATACCTAGCCTGGCAGAGACTTGAAGTTCCAGGGTCAGGGTGGATACCCAGGGGACCCCCACCTACTCAGAGTAGGGTAGAGTGATGAGGCAAAGGTTATGTGAGGAGGGAACCGAAGGGGGAACAGTAAGAGAGATGTAAAGTGAATAATTTTTAAAAATTAAATTAAATTAAACAGAAAAAGAAGTTAAGGAAGGATACAAGCTCTATAAAATGGATATTTTCAGCACCCTGTCACTCAGCCTTTGTAGATTCACAACTGAGGTCTGGACAGAAGAGATCTAATTTTAAAATGAGTAAAAACCATAAATATTTATTGCTGAAATCTCTTGAAGATATTGAGAACACTATCGCCGTGTTTCCAACTTGTTGATTACATGCTTCAAGTTCAAATGTTGATTAAATTCCTCCTATTTAATACAAGTGATGGTAGAAAATTAATTCCATTTAAGTTGATGCAACTCTGCATCAAAGCACCCAAGGGCTTCACTACAGTCATGTCCTAGAATGAAAGGAGTCATAGGTTAAAAACAGAAAGAAAGAAGCCAGTATAATCTAGAGCTAGGAAAACTGTAAACACAGGGGAGCCACCAGCTAGGTACTTACAGTTCTGATAGGATAGAATTGGGAGAGCTTATAAATGTGAATTTATTTCTCAGATAAAAGCTGAAATCATAAATGAAACAGCTTCATAATTGTGATCTTATTATTTATATAAGCTCATATGGACTAGAATATGTGAGTTTCACAATAGACAATATTAATGATTATGTGATGATCTAGAATATCAGAGTAACATAAAATGATAAGAAGAAATAATTTATAATGTGATGTCATTTGCACACTCATAAACAAGAGACATATGCATAAAATAATTTCCTATTTGGGTAACTATTTTAGAATGAGACAGCAAGTTATTATAAATATACCACTATAACTTGAAGGACATTAAGATAATCAGAAAAATATCACATTTCACATACTTGCTCTCTCAAGATGGCAAGATAGCCTGAGAGAGAAGACAGCAAACACTGTACTTTTTATCCTGCTCATCATGAGTTTGGGTTCTCTGCAACTGGCATAGAAATGTTTGGGCAATGAGCTCTTCTCTTTACTCAAAGACCTGACTTGAGGCATAAAGCCTCTGTCTACAGAGATGTTGATCAAACCTAACTCATGGGATTTGTATTAGAATTGATATGAATGAAAAGAAAAAACTCTAACAAAATCCTCCTGATGTTTCTTGTCTTTTCTTCTATCAGAGTTATCTCTGACATTTTCAGAATGGCTTCATACTGCATAGCTCTTCAGCTCAAAACCCATGTATATGAATCACACCTATCCTAAACCAAGAGCCCAGAGTGGTTTTGCTTTTTCAAGCTATTACCCAATTGGAGGGATAGTATGAAGACTTTACCATTTTTTCCTTAACTTTTCAATATGCAGTTGGTATGTAAATAGGATTTTTCCAAGGTTTGATAGCAGATTTCTTTTATTGTTGGTTGTATTCTCCCAGATACACTCTCACTCTCTCTTCAGACCTGAACTATTACAATTCTATTTTTTGTCTCTGTCTTTGTAGTCACTATTAAAGGTATTTATGTATGCATTTGGTTTTGTTCAGCCTGGGGAATTCTGGTGTTATAGCAACCTGACTTGGTTACTACTACTAAACACCTATGTGTTCATGGGAGAAGTAACTCTGAATAACTTAAGAATAAGTCAATAAACCTATATAGTCTCACTCTACTATAAATTTGAACCCCCCTTTCCTAATTTAGAGGTGAAAATATAACTAAAGTGGCTATTGTAGAAACAAGAACTCAATATCTAAATGACTTCTTATCCACTCCAACAGGGACATCTCAGATATCAACGCTAAAAAGCCAAGAAGTGGGGCTCAATCTCTGGCAAATTCTGGAAAGCTAAGTGATTACCTTCTCATTTATTTGATAACTACCTCTGCAGCTCCATAACATTACTTTCATGGTCCTTTAACTAAATCACTATCATCTGAATCAGCCCAACTGTATTTGACTTTGTGGCCACATTCTCCATTATATCTGAAATTTATAGCTTTATGCTTCCACACCTAATGTTTGGATATATGTAATAGATGCGACCTGAGGGTTCACACGTAGATACCAGAAATCATGAATAAAACCCCATCATTACTGATTAGAGCATGGGAAGATTCTGACTCAAGCACAGCAAAGCATATTTTCTTGAATATTTTGATATATAAATTGAGAACAAGGACAAGTAGTTGACAGGATATTCTCTAAACAAAGAAACTTGCTCACATTGTGGTATAACCCATCCTACTTAGTAGATTGTGGAAATATTAGTAACTGATATCCAGCACTTGGGCAAGAGGGAGATTAAATAAAACAATAGCTATCATGTAAGGGGGGAGATTAAATAAAACAATAGCTATCATGTAAGGTTATACTATAGGATAACACACATAGGAATATATTTTTGCTTCATAAAATTTTTTCAGGTGAGTATGCTTTATGAATCATATATAGAATGTTATTCTTACTATCTTTCTTTACCAAAAATGACAGGGGAAAAAAGACTGATCTTGTGTGTTCATAATCTCTGGCTGCTCCATTATCAAATCTTAATCATGTACCAGTTGTATTGTTTGTGACTTCAAAGAGACAGTTAAATAGATTTTTATTGGTTCTCTTATGAAGCAAAATAAGCTAGAAGACAGATGCTAATTGGACCCTATCCAGTTCAGTTTCCGCCTTTGATCTGAGCCTCTGCAGCTAGAATGAAGTCATATGACCTGTAGTCCCAGCCCTCTCTTTCCACATGTTAGGCAAGTTCTCCTAGGAGTACAGAATGATAGACACAAAGTACTGAAGGCTCCATACAAAGATTTCAAATCAGAAGGAAAAATAATTTAATTATTGGAGAATAAACCAACAGCAGGAAAATGAAGAGGTAAGTTCTGAAATGTGCAGAGCTTTAGACATGCTTTGCGGTATTTTCCTTAATTCTCCCTCTAAAACCTTCTATTTAATAGTGGGATTCCATTTGCATCCAGTGCAGAGGTATAGAGAAGAATGTGGACAGACCTAATGCCACTTGGGATTTCTGCTTAGTAAAAACAGCTTCCATTTCTAATAACTGGTCATGAGTACAAAGTTGAGGGTCTTGTGTTGATGGCTTTTCCAGATGAACCCAACTCTGAACATAATTGAGAGGTCCAGTGATGGGTCATTGATCATGAACAATTCTTCCTAACATTTTCAAACTAGATCTAGCAAATGAATGCCACACAAGGAAGGGTGTTGGCAATTAGAAGTAAGTTTTTTCTCAAAATCTGAAAGGAATGAACTTGCAGTGGAAGAAGATAATGAAGAACAGAGTAAGGAACATGGAAAGGGTGATCCAGAGACAAGGTGTGGCTCTTTTTATCACGTTCCTTATGACCAATAGCAGCTCTAGGCTCTCTCAATAAATGCCACTAGTCTCTGGGCCTGAGTGGCATCATCTGCCACTTTTCGCACATAACATTGGTTCCTGTGGTGTCTGAGGTTCCCTTAGATTGCTTTATGGTCTTCAAGATTCAATTACTTGAAGGATTAAAGTCTGACCAAAGAAAGAAGTTTGATCACAAAATGGCATTTTCATGGGTCATTTTAGGTCCTCCAGAAAAGTTTGTTCTGAGATTCCTTAATATAACAGGTAACTCAAGTTGGGTCTCTGGCACTCATGTTAAAAAAAAATCCAAACTCCTACTGAATTATGGGGATCCATCCAATGTGTTTCTTAAAATAAACTTGTTCAAAAGCTCAGAGAGCTGTAGCAGAGCAAGTTATCAAAAGAATTACAAATAATTGAGAGTACCAAGTGACATGTAGTATATTTTACTGTAATAGAGCCACTTTACTCACAAGAAGCCTAAGGCCTCATGAGAGTAAGTGCCATCTTTGAGGGCACTCAGATGCTGAATTGTTGAACTATGAGAAAAGTCTAGGAAACCAAACACAGGTTTCTCCCACAAAATACTCCCACACACATCTGTTCTTCCCAAGAACTGTTGCTGGATTCTCTGTGAACAGCTCACAATGTCACTTAAACCAAAAAATAAGATAATGCTAGCTCATTCACAGACTCCCTGGGGAAGATGACTTTTATCACTGTTGGTTGTGACTGGGCCCCAGGCTGCTGGCACTGTTCATAATAACTCCCAGTTAGAGCCATTAGTGAGTGGTGGAGTGTTTAATTTATATTGTGAGTTAGATAGAAAACTGAATAAGCCAAGGGATATTCACAAGGTCCTTCCAAGGCTGTGGTACCCCCTAGCCTTTCCAGTGTTCCTCTCCCATCCTTCTCTGTTTCCATGGAAACAGATGCCTAATGCTCTGGTAAGGTAATTTTGTTCCTTACTGGATTTGTACCACCTAAAGAGACAGCAAGAGTGATGCAAAGCCCAGAAAGTAGCTGAGATAGCAACTGTGATACAGCAAGGGCAGTATCCAGGATCCTAAATTATAGAAACGATTAATTTGATTCAACAATGGCTATGCTTCCACCTTTAAAAAAGCTAAGTGTGTGCCTTCAGCTTTCTTATACTCAGTGTTCTGACTGGAGTATTTTAGATATTCAGATTTTAATATCTCCTGCCCATTTGTCCTCTCACCTTCATAATCTCCATGATGACCCTGTGCTCCTTTGACACAGTTATCTGACACAGGGAACAATCCTGGTGGTGAGTCACATACTTCATTTTTCACTTTGCTTGTCTCCTTATGCCTTAATTTTACTACTGTAGAGATCCATATCTCTTGAGCAAACCATGTAAGCTTTGGCCTCCTACATGGATCCAACATACAGTTACTTAATATGCTAGTTGGAAGGTAGTACAAGATTCAAAATAATAAATAGGAGGCTAGGGAGATGGCTTGATAGTATAGAACACTTGCTGTTTCTCCAGGGAATGTTCTGTTCTCAGAATTCATGTTAGCTTACAACCTGTAACTCCAGCTCCAGAGAGAATCTGAAACCCTCTTCTGGCCTCCTTGGATACTCACATACATAGCATGCACACAATTTCACTCAAATATATACAACTAAGTAATTAAGTGCCAACATAAATGTATTAGCTAATTTTGACAGATGTAATAAAATACTATGACCAAAAGCAGCTTATAAAATGAAGAATTTATTTTGGCTTATTGTTCCAGAGGGAGAATATATAATAATTGAGGAGGTATAGCATGTAAGACTAGAGCAGGATGCTGAGATATCATATGTCAACAACATTCAGGAAGCACAGAAGACAGAGATGAGAAAAAGAAGTAGTATGAGACTAAACTTTCAGTACTCATTCCCACTGATATACTTTCTTCCGCAAAGCTCCACATCCTAACTGTCCTAAATCTCTTCAAACAGCACCAGGAGCTGATGAGCAAGTGTTTAAATATATGAGCCCTTGGAAGATATTTCGCATTTAAACCACGACAGTAAGGCTATGGGAGGTGGCTCTAAGTGCTGGCATATAAACACTTGACAATATACTTTTTTTTGACAGCTATTGTACTGTTCTACACGAACTAATGTGTTCCTCATCCAATTGCAATATCAAAAACCCTTGTGTCCGTATCTCTCCAACCAAAGTTCATTACATGTCATTGCCAGTTGTCTTAGCTCTTACTCTTTCCCTAAGCTTTAACAGTGGTTAGTCATAACTGGGAAAAATATGCTTTATCTTAACCCTACCTAGTGTCTTTTCTGATTTGTCCAAATGTTACTTTCCTAGTATCCTCCAGGTTTCATCTTAATGACAACAGAGGCTTTTACTGGGACCATTTAGGAATCTGATTACATCCGCATCCTTTGAGTCATGAGCCTATGAGTCACGCCTACTTCTAGCTCCTCCTGGAACCCTCCAAGGGAAGGATTATACCAGTCATCTTACTAGTGTCATGTTCTTTATTTTTCATTTTTATTAGATATTTTATTTATTTACATTTCAGATGTTATCCCCTTTCCCCATATGCCCTCCCTAGAACTCCCATCCCATCCCCCCCTCCTCCTTTTTGCTTTTATACCATTTGAATTACATGCAAGTATTCAGGTCAGTTGTAGGTTAAAGGACTAGCAATACAATAGATGCAAATAGTCAAGGAACAAGCAAGACAATAAACACAAATAGTCAAAAAACAAGCAACTACCAGTGATGTTTTCTGCACTGCTGAGACTGTCCCAGCCAAGAAGGACCTATGTATTGATATATGGCTTCAGGAAGAGTCTGAGGAGGAAACCACACTAATTACTAACTTTCTTACCTTCACCTCATCAGCTACTACCTAATATTATTCTTTACAGACACCATCACACTGTCTCTGTTTCTCTTGTTGATCTCTCTATGGCAAGAATAGCTGATTACCTTTATGAAAACAAAACTAGAGTTGTTTACTGTCTTCTTCCACAAAGGCTGCTAGGAAAGCTATGATCTTAGACATGGTGTGTATAATTTTCTATGTGGGACCACCTACACAGTAACCACTGAGGGTGAGTTTTTCCATGCCTCCTAAAATGCAATTTCAGTACAGTCTTTTCCTTCTATATGTTGAGCTGAAGTTAAAGTAAATGACTTTTAGTTGATGCCAACCAGGAAGAGCCCAGGAGGTAAGAACTGCCACATCCTAGTTCGGGTAATTGAGGTAATTGACAATGACTTTAGTACAAGGGAATTGTTGCTACCAGATCTAATCTAGGGGTGGGCTCAAGTTTTCCTAATTTCCCAAGCTGATCTTTTCCATCAATGACAACATTAAGAGGAAAAATCCCCATTCACAGGCAGGAACACTCAATGAGGAAGAACTGGGCAAGTCCCCAATAAGCAGAGTCCTCAGCAAACCCCAATTTAGAAATCCACTATAAGAATATAGCAACAGCTTTTGTAAACAACTCTTTAAAACTCTTAAAATAATTATGGATGTTTGCATATATCTGTTTCTGGGGAGATTTTAGAGGATCTCTAGCATTCAATTAAATAAAGGATGCTATAGAGCAGTCCCCACTGGATTAGGAATAGATATGGATCCCTGTCTCTTTACTCTCTTCAGTTGCTTTCATGGACATTAGGCAAGGGCTATTTTATAAAATCTTTCTATTATATAATTATCATCATTATCTAACTTACCAGAACAGTTTGAAATAAAGATATTTTGCCTTTCTGTTTCCCAACATAAGAGAAAAGTACAATGAAAATAATTAGGGGGCAGGAAAAATTATTTTCCATTCAATAAGAGAGTTGTGCCCACTCAGGTCTCTTCATTTTTGAAGTTGTGAAACCAAATGTACTATGTATTTTATGAAAGGAAAAATGATAGAGAAGTCTATGGAAAAAACAAGCTTTCTGTTGTTGTTGTTGTTGATGATGATGATGCTGTTGCCTTCCAATGCCATAAAAATGACAATTTTGAGTCATTTCCTTTGGATACTATGAGCAATTTTTAAAAGCAACTATTCTGAATATTTATGAAGCATATAGAGAACATTACCCCCTAGAAAATGTGTAGGTAAATGTCAAAATTCTTGCCTTTAGAAGGTGACCTAATACTAGACACTTCAAGACAATTGAATGATAAATCACAATAAGGCTCTGATAAAGTTCATGTGTAAAGTACTCCAAGATAAAAAGAGAAAGATAAAATAATGAGGGAGAAAAAGTGAAGAGAAAGGACCGAGGAAAGAAGGGTAAGATATAAGAATAATGGGAAGAGACACAGAAGCAGGACGACAGGTCACAAAAACAGAAACAGGTCTACAGACACTTCGATGTTAACCTTGTCAGCTCCAATAGGTTAAGGGATGTCTAGTGAAGTGCATTTCTGAGTGTGCTTGTGAAGGCATTCCCAGAGAGAACTAATATGAGTGATAATAAGTGGTATAGAGAAGTCTGACTTGAATGCAGACAGTACCAACTAAATAGGTAGTGTGCAAAAGGGGACTACATTATATAAATGAGGAAAGAGAGAAAGCCAGCTAGTGTCTGCCTGTTCCATTGTTCCCAGAAACTATGCACATGGCTGTCATTAACATGTATAGACCTCAAACTCCAACTTCTTCAGCTTTTCAGCATAGATTTAAAGCAGTGACTTTGCTTCCAGAACTTCGCATCATAGGCTGGGATGCACCATGGAGCCCTGGAGAATTTTTTAGATTTTTAGACTGAGCACACACAAGGTTCTTTAGTTCTCCAGCATGCTGATGGTCATTGTTAAACTCTCCAGTCTAACTAAATGAACAAACATACATAATAAGTTACCTTATGTATACATGTGTGCTTTTTATTGGATCTGTTTCTTTGAAGGACCCTAATATGGACACAGTGAGCCAGAGACCAGATTATAGAGACAAAGTTAGTTGTAGAGTTGTTGATCCTGATAGAGATAAGCTGATCAGAGCTTTTCAGGTTCTGATTAATCATGGGATGAATGCTGATAATCTTTCACAAAAGACTAAACTGGCCATTAACTGACTACATCTTAACTTACTAACTGTGGTATGACTTTTCCTTTGGAGCGTAAATAAATGTTTACTCCAGGTAGGGAAGATGCTTAGAAACCAAAGGCAGGATTTTGTCCAAGTCCAGGTTAGTGAATGAATAATTTTGAAGGGGATTAGTGTCAGGAGCATGAGAGACTGAATATAAGTTGTATCATTATTATAGGTCCTGGGAAGCTTATATGCAGTCATACCACTGAGAAATCCCATCAGCAAAATGGAGTTGCAAAATAACTTCACCACTGAAGAATCTCCTCTCAATAATTTGCAGCCTTTCTATAGTTAACACTTTTAACCTGGATACCTAGGATGCACAGTTGGCCATATCACAATGCAGATCCTTCACAGTCCTCTTCCTAAGTAGCTCTTCACTGTATAAAGATTCTCAATTCTAGGCTAGCCAGAGCACAAGAATATAAAAATGCTCAAGAATATCAATTCCACACTAGATGACCTAATTTCAAAATAATTCAATCATTTACAGAAGTTTGCTGGGTGTGGAGACCCACTTAACTTAGAAATAGACTTGACCAAACTTAACCTCAAGTTATGCCATGTGACCTTGACTGAGGGACAGCAAATGAGCAGATTTATAGTTCGGAAAGATGAGTTTCTCACTGTCTCTCATAGGTAGGCAGTCATCATTTTCCTTTGCCTCCAACACCTCATAGAACTACTCCTGATTTTATCTATAATGTGCTGTAGATAGAAGCCAGAGACCAGTGAGTTCTACTGCAAAACAATCCCTCATGCAAAAGAATTGGCACAGGAGGTGGATGTGCCTTAGGCTGTCCAGAAGGCAGGAAGGGAATGTTGTCTTTATACATTCCATGGGAGATAACTTGAGAAGGACTCTTTGTAAGCTTTCTGATTTCTCTTAACCTTGCTGCTGTACCCACTCCACTCCAACCATCCATTCCCATGAATCTGGCTCCTGTCTCTTCCTAAACTTTTTGATTTTACAAAGAAATATGGCTAGACTTTTTATATAATTCAAATATATCTTTGGCGAGATATGCCCAACCCCCAAACTATGAGATGGCCCACCCCCATTTCCCATTGACCTAAAAGATTTTTATGGCACCCTCTTCCATTTCTCAGTTTTTCCTCATCGAGATATATTAAGATGAACATCTTCAACTTTGTCTCTTCACACAATCCAGACCCAAGCTTTTCAAGGTAATTTCTAACAATTGCTAATCGCAATTACAATGAAATATGAATAAAAACAATGGCTGATCAAGGAAGCCCTACCTTGTGCAGTGCACTCTGCTAATCTTGTATTTGTAATCTGCACAAGAGCTGCAAGATCGCTGTTATCACTCCCATTTTGCATGTAAGGAGTTCACTTAGCATCACAAATAACAGGCAGAGCTTATTATTGTTCTAAGCATATCCATTCTGAGAGAGTCAAGGCTCATTCCCCTCTGAGCTCTTCTGTGGTCCAAAAGCATCCAGCTCACTCAGTTTGGAGTTCAGGCCCAGTACTCTCTCTCTCCTGTCATTCAAAGGGACCAACTCCTTCACAGGGGAAGATGGCCTTTGCTACTAGAGAGCTATGTTGTGTGCAGTGAAGCACATTTCTTATCGTTAATTTTTGAGCCAGTTTTTTTTCCCATTTTTAATTATAGACTAGAGGTACTGTGTGTTCCATGAACAATCGTCTTACTGACATGTCATTCTGAAGCTTGGCTTCCTTCACCCTGACACATGCTGGTTATGAAATACACCACCGAATAGAGTCATAATGAAGTGAGGCTGGGGAAAGACTAAATTGGAATCTGAACTAATGCCAGCTAAGAGACCCTCCCTCCACTTTATTATTATTATTACATTTAATAAACAATCATTCAAGCTCCTAGGAAAGGGAGACAATCAAAGGCACTGCAGGGGACCCATAAAGGAAATACTTTAAACCTTGAATAAAAACATGTTTGTTCAAACCCAGAGCTGGTCTTTTTTTTTTTTTTTTTCAAAATTAATGCAGTTGATTCTTGAGAACATTGAGGCACTGATAGACATAAGGGTGGAACTTGAGTTTTCAGAGAGGAGGTCCAGCCACACCTCTTCTCTCCTCCTGCCAGAGTAGACTTCCTGGTTCCAAAGACAGAATCTGTGCTTCTGTGTGACATGATTACCACCTGACGGAGTGATGGGATAAGGAAACTATTCTCTCTCTCAAGGACTTTAAAATATTCTGATCCCCTATGAGAAAAATGAGAAAATCCATCCAGAACTAAAGAGATTAGCTATATGCATGAGCACCTCAAAGAATAGATGTCACCCCAACTTAAAAAGGTAGAAATAGGCTTAGACATCAAAGCAAAGTGTAGCAGAAGGTTAAGCTATTGTTGTTAAATCATTAATATATCCGAGGAAATTGTACACGTGGGAAGACGTTTATCTGTATAGAATACAGATAAAAAGACACCGTGAGCTACAATGTACTGATACTTTGCATTATACTGAGCACAAAAAGAAGCTGGACCTAGCTCAGGAACACCCAGAAAGTGCTCCATCGGAGAGCTCTAACCAGACTAGCCCATGCTAGAGTTGTACTTTCTTTTTTCTTTTAGACAGTCCTGAGGATTGAACCCAGGACTTTGCACATGTTAAAGAAACACAATGCCAGTGAACTACATCTCCAGCTTCAAACTCCACATTTTTCCATCCCTATCTGGAGGATTCTGATATCTAGCAAGGTTCCAGTAAGATGCACTCAACCAGGATGATCTGAAGAAATTTTTATTATGTGGCTATATACAAAGCTATGGACAGTATGTAACAACCACCACCACCACCACCACCCCCGTGGATTAATAACATTGCCTTCCTTCCCAGGAATGAAGATAGATGAGAAGGAAAAATGGGGTAAACAGGGAAGGGTAGGGCCTACCACGGTGGCTTAGCTGGAAAAGCCCCCACAGCCAAGCCTGATGACCTGAGTTTAGTCTCCTGGATGCACATGATTGAAGGTGAGGACTGAGTCTGTAAGTTGTCATTTGACCTCTACATATATGTCATGACACAAATATGACTATATGTATACATGCATGTACATGTACACAAACAAAGTAAATGACTAAAAATGTAGTAAAAGTAAAGTACTCCCTAAAATAAAACAAGAGAGGAAAGACTGAAATGGAACATCCTGGAAATGTAAACACCAATCCAAACACAAAACCAAAATATGCTAGGGCAATGGTTGTATAGAACTTGTGGGAGTAACCAACTAATGTTCGATATGACTTAAGGCCCACTCCACAAGAAGAAACCCATATCTGAAATATTTGGTGACCAAGAACCAGAGACCTAAAGTAAAACCAAACAATACTGATTCAAACATTATTTTAAACTAACAAAAAAAATAGTTCTGATGATACTCAACTACACTCATAGATCAGTGTGTTATTCAGCCATCATCAGAGAAGCTTCCTTCTGCAGCAGATAGGAAAAAATACAGAGCGACCCACAGCTAAACAGATCTTTAAATGCAGATCTTTAAATGTGATGTCGCCATCCAATTTTTCCTCTCAGAGCTCAGGAAAACCAATGGAAGAGGAAGCAGAAAGATTATAAGAGCCAGAGGGATACCAGAAGAACACAGTTTGCTAAACAAACTGAACAAAGCTCATATAAACTCACAGAGACTGAAGCAGCAAGCCCAGGGCCAGGGTCTTCACCAGATCCTCTGCATATATAAGACAGCTATCAGTTTAGAATTTCAAGCGGAATCCTAAGTGTGTTAACGAATGTGTCTCTGAATCTTGTGACTTCCCTTGGGCTCTTTTCATTCTGTTGGTTTCATAAGATAGTTTTCTTTTATCTTATTATAATTTATTTTGTTATGTTTTGTTTATATCTTTTAGAAGTCTGTTCTCTTCTAACAAGACACAGAAAGGGAGTGGATCTGGATGGAAGGGGAGGTGAAAAGGAACTAGGAGGAGTAGAGCGAATGAAAACTTTAGACAGGATGGAGAGATAATGTGGGCAAAGCAAATTGTACTTGGTGAGTTTACATTTGAAAAGGAGTACACAGACTTGGGTGGTAGGGAATGGGAGTCGGTACGGGAGGTGTTGGGTAAATATGATTTAAATACATTGTATGAAATTCTTAAAGAACTAATAAAATAGCAAAAAAGAAATCATATGCAACCTTCTGCTTAGATAAATAGCCCAGATCACCTGGTACGGAGAGAGCCAAAGAAATACTAACCAGGCAATGCCATCCGCTCTCGCTCTCTGATCACCTGGTGAAGAGATAGCTAGTGGAGGAGAAAACACTTGGATAAAATCTATATACGCCATATATTAAATCAGAGAAAACTGGAGATGGTACCTGGAGGAAAGATATCTAGTCCAGCACTATAACAGGGAAGCCTATCACATACTTTAATGTTAAGTCAACCCTCTATTGAAATTCTGGTGCTGACTTTTAGAGCCCCATGGCTGTTATTGATTTGCTTTACTTCTTTAGACTTTAGTTCTTCTACCAGCAAAGTGAAGCTAATATTATCTACCTTGTAGAATTGCTACAAGGATAGAAATATTTTGTTGAGTATCATGTGAGTCCTTGTTTCACATGCTCCCAATTTACTGGTTTTGCCCAGTCATTGTTGCAACCACTAGGTATACAAAGAGAAAGGTGTCAAGTCACCTAGGCCTAGCTTCACCCTTCTACCATCCTTGGAGCCCCTCCCCCTTCACTAGAGGATACCTACAGTAGTCCCTCATATATCCTGGCACATGTACAAATTCATGAAGCTAAAACGAATCAGTATCAGTGGTGACAACATGTTACCAGTCATACATTAAAAAAAGGGGGGTGAAAATGTGCATGAGGACCTGGATTTGGATCACAGCACGCACATTAAAAAGTTAGGTGCCAGGGGACAGTTATTCTAGGCTCCTGTCCGAAAGCATAACAGGTTATCATTAATAATGTAAGGGATTGGTGCTTTTCTGTGGGATGGGTTTCGAGTTGGACCAGTTATTGGATGGTCTTTTCTTTGATCTCTACTCCACCCCTAAATTTCTTTTAGACAGGACAAATTTAGGGTCAAAAGTTTTGTGTGTGGGCCAGTGTTTTTGTCCTTCTACTGGGGGTCCTGCCTGGCTACAGGAAGTGGCTTCTTCAGTCTCTATGTCCGATCTGTTAGGCATCTCAGCCCAGGTCACCCAAATTGACTTCTGAGAGCCTCCTCCCTCCCACTCTGTTCCCTCTCTCCCTCTGCCTCCTATATGACTATTTTGTTTCCCCTTCTAAGAGGCTCTATCCCAGCAGCAGACTGAAACAGATACAACCAAACATTGGACAGAGGTTGGGGACTCTTAGCGAAGAGTTGGGGGAAGGATCGAAGGCCCTGAAAGGGAAGGGAACGCCACAGGAAGACCAAACGAATTTTCAAAACTGGACCTCTGAGAGCTCTCAGAGACTGAACAACCTACCCAAGAACATACAGGGGCTAGGAGGTCCCAGGCACACAGGTAACAGACAGTCGGACTAATCTTCATGGCTGCCTTGTCTGGCCTCAGTGGCGGAGGATACACCTAATCTGTCAGAGACTAGATTTGCTAGAGACTTGATACCACTCCCAGGAGTGTGTGTGTATGGGAGGAGGGGGGACAGGTGTTGACCTTTTCAAAGGAGAAGAGGAGGGGAAATGGGGAGAAGGACTCTGTGAGGGAGGGGAGGAGAGAGGGAGCAGCATTTAGGCTGTAAATCAATTAATTAATTAAAAAATAAAAATAAAGAAAATAAAATGACTTGTAATTTAAAAAAAAAGCTATGTGATGTACCTATAATTCTAGCACTAGGAAGGTAGAGATGAGCTAATCCCTGGAGCATACTGTCTAGCAAGCCTACACAAATTGATGAGTTCCCAGCCTTCATCGAAGAGTAAGGAAGGAAGACACAATTATTGACTTCTAGCTCCATGAGGATGTACACATGTGTGTACATGCATGTGCTTGGACACTAGCTTGCCTGTGGGAGGTCTCATGATTGTAAAGACTCAGTCTGAGCTGTGAGGCCAGGCCTGAGCTGACAAGTTCTAACAGGATCACAGTCTGTGATTCTGATTCTCTAATCCTAGTCCAATCTCAGAAGGAGACATCTGTTATTGCAAGAGTGAAGGCCCGCTTGCTTCCCTGGTAGGTCTACCTAATTATACAAGTTTCTCAGTTCTCTGTTTGCCTGGATTGCCAGAAAATGAGCCTTATGGGGGCTGTAAGGGACTTGGTATAAAGATTGAGCAGTAAAAGCCCAAAACATCCTGAGTGACCCAAGGCTCCCTCCAGAGCTTCTTTTTGCTTTCTAGCTGTTCACCAACAGTCTCAACTTTGAAAGAGCCTTTGCCTAGTATGTGATAATGGGGAATACCAGAACATGAACTTTTCCTGAAGGCCAACCATGTATCAAACATTTAAAAACATAATTTTAATGGTTTATGTTCATACTGATCCTACAACAACCCTGCACAGTAGACAGCATCGTCACTCTTGAAAAGACAAGACACTGAGACTCCAACATTATCAGCATTTGCAACATTATGCAAAACAAACAAACAAAACACAAAAAATGGGAGGCAGATGAGAAGAAGGAACAGGAATCAACCTAGCTGAAAAAGCAGAACTCCTTCTCCTACCTCCATTCAGAGTTAGACTAGTACTACAGCTATCTAGCTACACCTCACTGGAGTAATGAAGGATCCTGCAGAAATAAATAAATAACAAGATTTTCATTAATTATGATTGAGTTCTAGTTGGTCTTCTTCCTAGTCCTCATTTAATGAGAAAAAGTAGACAGAACTATAGACCGTGGAAATAATGGGGGAAAGGGACTTTCAGATCATGTACAATATAGATCCATAGAAATCAGTCGCCAGGATCCTGTCAGTGGGGAAAGTATCCCCATCACATATGAATGTAACACCACACCTGGCTTGTACCAAACAAAGCTCAGTGAATTGCATTAATGACAGGCACTATTTAAACATTTTTTTTATGTTCATGAGTGGGAGGCTCAGTTTGACAGTACTAAAGATCACAATAGCTCTTTTTCTCCATATGTGACATGCACTGTAGCCCATGGTTTTCTATTTGTCTTTCACCCTGTAAATTGGTGCAAGCACTTTGATTTGGGAGCTGGGTGTAGAATGAGATCCATGCTTATGTGATGTCATTTGACTCATGAAACCTGTGTTGAATGAATATGAGATCCAGATGCTTTGCACAACGGTTACATATATTTTTCCAAGCAGTCAAAGTGAAGATGACTCCTGCATTTCGCTTTTTAACAGGGGCACTTGGAACCTTAGGAACAGATATAAAACTCATCAGTAATAAATATCATAGATTTTCTACTGTTTGTCTAGATTCAAATACCCCACTGTACCTATGATTCTTGATTATTATGTCTTGATTTAAAATTTTTTGATCCAGAAACTCTTTTTACATGAAGTCAATTTCATTTTTCTTAGGCTCTGTAACATGAAACAAATAAATATTATATCATGTTTTTATACTGGTTTTCCCTTGTAACATCATCAGCTTATTGAATTAGTTTCCAACTAACCTCTATGTTCATTTCAGCCCTTCAAATAACATTGAGTACTTGGAATTAGACTCTGCTTTATGTTGAAAAACAACACAGCTGAGTAAGTTAAGAAATTTACTGAAGACAATCAATAAAGCTGGAGATTATTCTGTTATTAAATTCAATTTAAAGTTTCAATCTCACCACAGGGAAGGAAAGGGAAGCAAGCAGAGAGCCTTAGGTGTTCTGATTCACAGGGGTCTCTGCTGCATTTCTTTTCCTGTGCCTCTTGCGGTTTTAGAGGATTACATAAAATTTTGGAAAAAGTGACTGATGCCTGTCATTTTTGAGACAAGTTTTGCAAGCTCAGCCTTTCTGGTATTTTCTTTTTCATAACTGTGACTGACAGCTCAAAGTGGAGTGCTCTCTAGGTCTCAGCGAACTCTTGCAATGTCTCTCCTGAGTAATGCCTTTATTGCTGTATATGGAAGATGACTTAACAGAAGATACCTCAGAAAACCTGTGACCTGCAGCCCAAGATTTCCAATGATGCTGTCCAGAACAACAGAATGTGGGACCCTTAAGGCAACATGGTCGATGAAAACATAATCTGACTCATATCCATTTTGCAAAGTAATAGGACACATATGACTTTGAAATCTTCATTAAAATGGGTGGAACATTTAGGTTGTTTTCAATGAAAATGCTGAGTTGTGTTTTAGAGGCCATATCTATAATGTAACGCCTGCATCCAAGGTTGAGGGACCATATCAGAAGAGGGTTTAACAAAGAGGTAAGTGCTGGAGAGGTAGGAAGTTTGCTATGATATTTTGTCTCCTAATTATGTCAGAAGCAACACCATAAGATCTCTTCAACATGACCTAAACATGCACTTAGCAAAGATGACACCAATAGGCATACTAATATAGACAGGATAAAATCATGAGGCCTCAATCCCACACAAAGAACTATGGGTAAATGAGGAATGCTGAGAGCAGGAGCAACAGATGTCCATAAGGAAAAGCATACCAATTGCTTATCCAATCTCAACCGTTCAGCCCTGAAAACAGAAGGAAAATGTGTATATTTGTGACATCACACACACACACACACACACACACACACACAGACATGCACATACCCATATATATATATATATGTGTGTGTGTATATATATATATACACACACACATATATATATATATGTGTGTGTGTGTGTATGGATATATTCACATACATACATATACATACATACATACATACATACATACATACATACGTACATATTTCTTACTAGTCTCTTTGAAGAAAGTCTCCATGACACTAATTCTTTCAATCTAAGAATGTGGCATGTCTTTCTCAATGTTTATAAATAATGTTTATAAATAAGTATTTTCGATTAATGGAGGAGGGGATAAGTTAAAAGCTATGGCAATAGCCCTGTGCTTAATTGTTTGATCTCCATTATAAATATTATATTTTTAATTTTGAGATAATTGTATCATTTATTCATCTCCATCTTCTCTCTTTAACCCTTCTCATGTATTTTCCTTGCACTTTCTCATGTTCATGATCTCTTTTATTCAAGTGTTTGTGTATGTGTACATGCCTATGTGTCCCTAAATATATTAACCTAGTCTGTGTAACATTATTTGTATATATTCAAACATATGTGTGTATATACATATATATATACACACACAGGAAGTAATGAGGGAAGGAATAAAGGTGATAGAGATAGATGATTTGTGTAATGCTATTTGTGTATATACAAATGTGTATGTGTGTTTGTATATATCTGTGTATGTATAGAAAGGAATGATGGAAGGGATAAATTAGAGAAATAAATTGAGAAATAAATTATGAAATAATTGAGAAACATATACTTTGGTCTTTGCCCTTGGTTCCTAATCCAGAATTTCTAAAACCATACAGGGTGGGACTATAGGAAAATCTCTTGTTATGATACTTTGGTTTTTCATTCCAGTTTCCCACATTCCTTTTACTTAATCCATGATGATGATAATGGTGACGGTAGTATGATGATGATAATTATAATTAGAGATAGATAAGTAGATAGATAAATAGAAAGAAAGAAAGATAGACAGAAGATAGTTAGATAGATAGATAGATAGATAGATAGATGATAAATGTGTGTAAAAGTCATAATTTAAAACGGAGACATAATGAAACTGGGATGGATGGGACATGGAAGGAGATAGAGTAGAGAGAGAATATGGGAGTGATCTAGAAGCAATGAATGCTTACATATAAAATTATAAAAAGTTTAATATAAATATATGTATGTATATCATTATTGAAAGATACTAGTTTATGAATTTAGTAATTTGGAAACTTTGAATAAAGAAAATGAACCATTGAAAAAAGATCCAAAATAAGGGTTTTAGATGCTTGATAATTATGAGTGAATTCTTCCATAATTGAGGACAAGAAAAGACTTTTTCAATAAGATACTTATTCAAATTTGGTAAAGAAAAGGTCCATGTATTTGACTCCATTAAAATGAAAAAAAAATGACTGGAGAGCAAATTAAATACAAGGAATTACAAAAGCTAAGTGATAAAAAAATTGCAACTAACTCAGCAAAGAGTAACTCTCCTTAATTTATCCAAACTTCTAAAAATAGAGAAAAAAATTCTTAGTAAAAATAAAGGCACTAGCAACCAAGTAAGAGAAAATATATACTCCTTAAATAATGAAATGGTCAGCCCCACTCATATTGAGACATGAAGACAAAACTACTTGTATAACATTTCTCAATCTGACAAACTGACAAAGTTTCAAAGTTCATGGTTAAGATATCTATATGGAAATTAGATGTTTTTACAAACTGTTACAGGAATACCAAATAAGGGGGGACCTAAAGGGTATCCCATAAGATAATTGAAAAATTCTGGTCACTTTTATCCTTCTGAATGTCAACACAGCAGTTGACACACTGGTAAATATACAAGACAGTTCCGTTTATTATCTACTTATGTATTTTATGAAGACAAAAGAGGAAATCACCCAAATATATAAGTGAAGAAGATGGATGAATAAGCTTTTTTAGATCCATAGATCAGAGTGGGCCTATGGTTATTTTAACTTTAATACAATATTTTCTATCTTTGTTTATTAAAAATATGAATCTTAAAAATAGAGGTCAACCATGTAGAAATGATCACCTTTACAGCCCACACTATGGTCTCTCAAGAACAGTTTACATGGAAAAAAAACCCAGGATTCCTGGATTCCAACAAGAAAGAAAAAAAAGTGAGCATCCCTGCCTAGCTGAAAGAGAGCTAATGTTAGAACCAAATTAGCAACTGTGAGGGGTAACAGGACCACTTTGGAGAAATTTCTTTGAGCCTTCAATATCAGAAGTCAATGGACTAAGACACTTAAAATATTCTTTTAAAACATTATTTTGTTTTCATTTATTTTTATTTTTTGTGTGTGGTTGTTTTCCCACATATATGTTTGTGCACCATGTGTATGTCTGGTGTCTGCTTAGGTCAGAAGATGGCATCAGATTTCCTAGAGATACAGACAAGTTATGAGTTATCATGTACTTGCTGAGAATTGAATATAAGTCTTCTTCAAGAGCAGCCAGTGAGTATTCTTATCATTGTACCTCTGTTGCAGGCCTAACTATTCTTAAATACAAGAGTCTTTAATACTTAAAACAAATTATATTTTAGTCAATATTTTAGCATATTAAGTATAACTCATTCTTTTGAAAACTAGTGAGTAAAAAGTAATCAAATACTTTCCTATTCAAATTATATTTTTAGATAAGAAAATAAATGAGGGATAAGTTCCCTTAGTGGAAATCACCCAAAGAGTAAAAAAATAATGGAGGAATGATATCACTGTAAAAGACCATTTTTCACAGCTTTTGTGGAATAATGGGTCTGTGAATGGTCAATAATAGCTACAAGTATCATAAAAGATGTATATTTCACATTTGAATTAGTTTGTCAACAAAATCAAAACTAAATTTTATATGCCTTTAGATTTACTGTATATAAATACTGAAGATAAATATGCAATTAGTCAGATCCAGACTGGAAGGAAATTTACAGATCAAAGAATGTAACTTCTTCAACCCACAACAGAAACAGAAAAAATAGAGAAGTATAGATTAAAGTAGAGCAGCTAACTATGGTGGCCAATGTGGCCTCTGCACAGCTTTTGTAGTTAAAGGCGTATGCATCTATTCATGTATTATCTCTGCTTCTTTTGTGATGCAATGACTGAGTTGCTGTAGCAAAAGTAATATGGTCCTTCACACACATACACACACACACACACACACACACACACACACACAAAGCTTTACAACCAATTGATTAAAATAGTGGTAAAGATGTGGAAATACTCATAATTACAGATTGTATTTTGAAAATTATTTTTTAAAAGAAGAGACAAGGGAAGTTGGTAAAAGGCTTGTGAATGGAGCAAAGGAATTTAGGTATCACCTGAATTATACAATGACTGCTGATGGAAAGCCCAAGGATAGAGGAGAAGTGAAGCAAAGAACATTATGGGTGGCTGCAAGCAAAGTTAGTCAACATCACATTGTGGAAACAAGAGCAATATAGTATTTATTTCAAGTGGCACTAAATTAATTAGCAACTAGAAATCCACAGTCATGTGTGTGTGCACGCGAATATACACACACCACTTTTGAATTGGTCTTCTTAGTCTTAGTTTTCAAAGACAGACCTTGTCAATAGTGAATACAGACAATGGAAACCCTAACACAGAACTTTGGAGATAGCCCAAAATTATAAAGGCCAAAGAAATGAAGAACATTTGCCTACATCAGAGAGCAAGGTTTCTACTGGACAGCATTTGAACAAAATCTTCTCACAGTGAATGACTTCACAATTAAAATTTAAGTACTTTCCTTTGAGGGACACTTGATCTTCTTCTCTGTAGACATCCTTATTAAAACTAATGTTTGCTTCCAAGCTCCCAACCTGGACTTCCTCTGCAGACACTCAACCCAGAGTTCCCAGAACAACCTGTGCCCTAAAAAACTAAACCAGAAAGCAATTTGCAAGAGAATGGCTCTGCTTTGATGACTTCAGATCTCTCTTAACAACACCTTTGATGAGCTTCTTTCTGTCAGAGGCTACAGTATCACCTTCTCTAAATAACTCTGATGTTTCCTTTGAGCCTTTTCTCTTAAGAAGAAAAATCGTATTTAATTCATAAGGACCTTCTTTACCTTGATGAATGGTGAACCACACTAAGACACAGCCTTGAAGAACTGTGGTTAAACCATAATGATCACATCTTCCACCGTGACCCAGGTCCTTCTTATGGGAAATTCCCTGAAACAGAGGTGAAACTAGTATGGACAGAAGCATGAGAAGGGAAGAAAAGGGTTAATAAAAAGCAGCAGTTTCTAGATCAAGATTTAGCCTGGAACTGTGGCATGGCTAATAAAACCACCAGTTATGCTTTGTAGTGTGGCACAGATGGGTGCAAACTGAACTGTAGCCACAGAACTGCACATAAGGTCTTAATCTATCATTTCTTTGCCTTGATAAATTGTTCTGAGAATACAGTGATAAATGGCTTAATTTGTATAAAGTATTCAGTACCTTATAAGAGCATAAGGAATATCTCATGGGTCCTTGATCACCTATATCTTCTCCAACAAACCTTCTTAAAGTTATTTAAACTATATTTTATTCATTCATTTATTTATTTGTTTTGGGGGTGTGTGGGGTGTGTGTGTGTGTGTGTGTGTGTACAT
Organism: Grammomys surdaster; assembly: GCF_004785775.1. Taxonomy (NCBI): domain Eukaryota; kingdom Metazoa; phylum Chordata; class Mammalia; order Rodentia; family Muridae; genus Grammomys; species Grammomys surdaster. Next base: position 361,473 of record NW_021620620.1, on the reverse strand, counting down.
ATGCACAAGAGTAGAAGAGAAGAAACTCCTGCTCTTTGCTTCCAGCATGTGGTTCCCAGGGAATGAACTTAGTTTATCAGGCTTGGTGGCAAGTATCTTTACTAACTTAAGCTGTCTTGCTGGCCCTCAAACTAATTTTCTGAACCCCTACTGAAGATACACCAAATGCCAACTTATTATAAAATACACTTGACACAAATTCAGTTTGCACCATATTTGTAGGTATGCTCAGTGTTACACAAAGTGGGAAGCACCATAAATAACCCTCAGATTAAATAATGAAGAAAAGTCAGTGTTGTTCTTAAGAAACTAAGTAAGAAAAACCTTTTCTTTGCCCAAGAATTTCTTGACTTATTGTTTAGGTATTTTGGCTTTCAGAGACCATCGACTAGAATAACCTGAAATACTAACTGCCCAGCAGAGACAGGATAAGACTCCCTTTAGAGGAGCTGTAGATAACTCTGAGGATGTTTGACCAACACATCCTTAAGTTAGAAATGCTGTCACCTTGGAGTAGCTCTTTTTAAGATTTGTATTCAAAGGTCAAAAATTTGTTTTTCCATTCACCAGGCCAAAAATTTCAAATAATCTTTATAGCACTGAAAGTACTTGTAGCTCTTCCAAATCAGATTTATACAAGCATTTACTTGGTCTGGGTCAGGCTTGGACCCTAGAGCAGTGCGTAAGATTTGAGAGATATGTCCAGAGGTTCAGAGTATGTTTAGCTCTCTGGAGAAATGTTGCCTTTGTTCTCCAGAACACAGATATGTCTTTGAAGATGAACGTTGACCTGAAGATTTAAAGGTAATGAATTTTTGGTTAAGCACTCATCCTCTGCCCCCTGGGTTTCAGTTGGAGACCAACACCTTTATTCCTCCAGTGGTCCATCTCTCTTTGTCCATTTGTCACATCTATCTAGTATTCAAATTAGGAATTACCATTCATTCCCCTTTGCCAGGAGATTTGGCCACATAGCCAGTTACCCAATCCATGTGTCTCTAAAATTTCTGGTGCACGGAAGAAAAGTAGTCTTGCTGTCTTCCCAGTACTTCTGGACCCATGGATCAGGACTCAGATCTGATTTTACAAGCTGTGAATAAAATCAGGCTCCCACTCATGTCTCTAGTCCCTTAATTTCTACCTTGCTACTTGGGATTGTATCAATTCTTGAGCAGTCTCTTCAAATTTTTAACCTATAATGAGCTGTGATCAGCCTCAGGTTATTTCCCATGAAGAGCTGACAAATCAGTTCTACATTCTGTGCTTGAACAACCACCTATTGAGGATGTGTTGTTGTATAAGTGCATAAAATTTTCAATTCAATTAACATTAAACCTCATTTATCATATTGTATGAGAGATAGGCCAAATAGGCTATCTTTTTTTATTCTTTCACACGTATTTTTTTTCTTCCAGAAGTGCTTGGAAGCAAGTAGTCTTGAGTCTTGCTTGGCTCAATTCTGTCTTCGTCTGCATCATCACATGCTAGATTTGCCTGCAGTCTCACAAACACCCAAGTTTCTGAAACAAGCATTTTTTCCCAGCAGCTCATCACCATTTCACTAGAGAATTCCACAAAATCCACACAGGACAATGATCCTATTTCTTTCTATATCCCCTGTGGTTACATGATGAATTCTGCTGCTAACCAGCTGGCTGCAGTTCAAGTCAGATATGCTTCTCAAATAGCTTCATTCTATGAAGTTTGTTTCTTCTATTCGTTTAGTTCCTACTTTTACATCATCTATAAATTCACCGGAGTGTGCCATGAGGGTTTTTCCTGAAGTTATACATCTATCCATGTGATATGTCTGCAGCTCCACATTGCAAATGTCTATATATAGACACATTTGCAAACTTTGTAGTTTATGGATAATGATATTTGTAGATTGTAGGTACATATGTGTATGTATAGAAAGAAGTATGGATAGGTATATAAATTGGGGGATACTTTTTAAAATAATTTCTATCTGAAAATGTCTTTTTTCTCTTTTACCAGTTGTTGAGGAACTAAAATTAGTTTAACATTCTTAAATGTTAAAAAAAGAAAAAGTGTTCCATTTTCAATCCACTATAGACATGTCTCTATTGTATTCTGAATTTTATTGCTATACAAAGCAATAATGCAGCTGAACCTTCTTTTTGGTGTGGAAGCTTACTAGAACTAACTTACTTGTATGATTATTTCTTTAAAGGTATATCTGTAGATATTTTTCCAGAATATTTGTCATGGGAGTTTGACCTTTGTATGGATGATATTGATTCTTATTAAGCAATTTTTGAGATTGTAACATAATCACATCACTCTCCTCTTCATTTGTGTTATTCTCAGTCCCTCCCATATACCACTCTTTGCTCTTTCAAATTCATAGCCTCTTTTTTGATTGATTAATGTGTGTGTGTGTGTGTGTGTGTGTGTGTATTCCTAAAAACATACATGTTACCTACTCAGTGTGTATAGTGTTTCCTGTATAAATATATTTTCAGGGCTGAACATTTGGCATCAGTTAACCAATCAGGGCACTCTTCCCTGGGAAGACTCCTGCTCTCAGCATTCCTTAGCTGCCTGTGGTTCTTTGCACAGTATTGAGGCTTCCTGGGTTTGCTTCTACTCATGGCAGCATCTCTATTGGTATCTTCAGTGTTCCGCTCATGTTTGGAAAGCAGTGTTGGTGAGATTTTATGAATGTATCTTCTCATGTAAAAGTAAATTTTGGATTTTTTTGAATTCAGGAAATTTCTCTTCTACTAGGCTTTTATGTATAGTTTTAAGTTTTTAAAATTTTTGTTCTTTGGGAAGCTACACTCCGTTTTCTGACCTTCCTCTTTAGAGTTGTAATGCCTACAGAGAACAAATATAGATGGACTGTGATCTATTTTCTATTCACTTAAGATATGGTAAGTCTGTCTCCCAGAAGCATACCTTACAGACCTACACAGAAATGAACAAAGCTTTTGTTCACTTCTCTGGTAAAAATCTCTCATAAATGTATCTATCATAAACATGTTTATCATTTAGATTTTTCTCTTTTTTCAGATAATTTTTACAATAAAATTCAGAGCATTTTACCTTCCATGATGAAATGTGTTCTTTGGGCATGTCCAGTACAAAACTGCCTTATAAGGGCTTGAGAGATGGCCCAGCAGTTAAGAGTACTGGCTGTTCTTCCGAAGTTCTGGGATTCAATTCCCAGCACCTACATAGCAACTCACAAACTATATAACTCCAGTTCCAGAGGTTCCAAGACCCTCACACAGACATACGTATAGGCAAAGAACAACAACCACAAAACCAACAAACCAAATAAATAGACAAACAAAAAAACCAAAGCAAAACAAAAAATGCACAAAAATAAAAAATAAATAACTAAAAATTTAAAAAGCACTACACAGAGAAACACTGTCTCAAAAGCAAAACAAAACAAACCAACCCTGCCTTATAAACTGAATTATAAAATTTGCCTTCCATAAATGGTTAATGAACAGGGATGTATCTATCACACTTATCATAGATGGCTTTTATTTCCTCTTCTCAATGCTTCCAAAATAAACTGATAGGATTTGTTACTTGTGAAGATTATCAGAGGAATTCTATAGATTTGATGATGTCACTTTCAAAATTACAAAGATTACTTTTGCAACAAATTAAGATATCTGTCATAACATTTATATAAAACCTCCAAGGGTTAAACACAATAAAACAAATATTGAAAAAGAATGATGTCAGAAGACTCATACTTCATGATTTCAAGGTTTACTACAGTGCTTCATGTATTGGTCCAATTGGTTACTACAATAAAATATCAGAAATATTTATTCTTCATCAGCATATTTATTCAACCTACAATTGTGAAGGTTTGAAGGCATGATGTCAGCTTTAGATAGGCTTTAAAGGGTGTGTGATAAATGGTATAAAATATTGGTTGTACATATAAGAAAAAAATTGCATTGTCACATAGAGAACAAGGAAATACTTCAGGAACTGGCCTTACCTTATAATATATTAGCTATACACAAACCAACCAAAGAACCTTAAAAAAAAACTCCCAAGGGCAGTGCCTCCCAGGATCTAAAGACCTCCCCCCGTCCTCCATAGACTAAGCTCTGATCACCCCTTGACACCACCATATTGAGGTCAGGTTTCCAGTGTACTAATGTTTACATGAAAAACTCCATTCCAAAACAAAACACTACAAGAACCAATAGAGTATAGGCATAAAATCAAGTGTAATGGAATTTAAAAGCCCAGAAATAACCTTTTACATATATGGTCAAATGATAATAGCAAAAATGCCAAGAAATCTCATTGGGGAAGAGAAAAGTCTTATGGACAAATTCTAGTGGGAAAAAACAGAGTCCGCAAAGAAACATAATTAGTTACCAATTATTTTAGTCACTTTCTTTACATCTTATATCCCAAATCGACTTAAAATTAATTTTTCATAACTGACTTCATAACCCCATCTCTTAATAAATGCTAACAATTAATTAAATCAAGGGTTTTAACAAACATATGTGTCCCTGTTTTGTGACACTAATACTCAAAATTGCCAGAAATAGAAAGATACAAATGAACACAGACAGGTGAACAGATACACAAAATGTGATAGGAGAATATGATGAAAAAAAAAAAGCTTTCAGCCTTAAAGGGAAAACATTCTGTTATGTGTCACCAACATTAATAAACTTAGGGTACATTGTGCTTGTGGTACAAGATAGTCACAAAATGATTAATGCTATATAAGATTGAGGCATTACCTAATATCAGACTCATCAAAACAGAAAGTACATTGGTAGTTAACAATGATGAGAAAGGACAGAGATATGAGTTGTTTAATTTGAGACTAAGTTTGTGTTTTGCAAGATAGAGTATGGAGGTATGTTGCACAAACATAAGCAAGTTTAACATTTATACATGGGAACATATGGGACTATGATAAATTCTAAAATATGTACATATATTTTACCACAATAAATAAAGAAGTTGAATTCACTGTCAGTGCTTGATAATCAAGAGAATTCATATAAAATAAGTCTTATTTGTCAGTACTGGTTCATATTCAAAGATGGTGTCAGCTTGAAATGAATAGCAGCTGTTAGGCTTAGAGAAGATTCAAGAATTGGTAAGCACCTACCACTCTCTCTCTTCCTTACCCACAAACCACCCAGTCATCGTCTACATAGACCTCTAAACCATTAGGGTTTAAGACTCCTGATCTAGAAAGAACATAGGAGGAAGCAATGATTTTTGGCTTTGACCACCTAGAGCCAGCCTCTTCACAGAGAGTTGATAGTAATTGCTAAGACATTTTGAAGTTTTGTTAAACTCAAAATAAGAACAAGGTGGCAGACAGTATAGGTGATGCGTAGAGACTCCTTATCTTTTATCAAGTCGTTACATCCTGAGGCCAAACACAGATGGGAATTTTTAAAAATGGTTTTCTTTGCTCTGTATGAAGTGGAAACTCCCAGTGGATTTCGCCTTGTTGCCAAAGTTATTGTCTTTTGAGTACATAGGGCTGTGAGGTTGTGTTTCTGCAATTGATGTTTAGAGAGTGGTTTTTTTTTTCCTTGCAAATTTTAATCCATTTTGCTTTCAGTTGAGAATGCCTGGATCCTATTTTTGTAGCCCAAATATGTTCACAGTTTCCTAGGTTTATATCATAGGTAATATTTTAAAGTAGTTTTCTAGACACTTGTTCAGTTTTATGTCAAAGACTTAAGCAGATGGAATATTCCAGCATCCATTCCTTAGAGGCTTTATTCCAGAAGGACAGAGATCATGTAATGAGTGCCCTTTGGCCATAATTGGGTCACCATTTATGAGACAATCCACCATAGTCTGAGCCCTTTCTTTTCCCTCCAAATTGTCCACAAGAGCCATGTCAAATGGTCTCATCTGTCCACTAAATTTCTCTGCTCTACAGTGTGGCATTCCTATCAAAGGCAGATTTTCTTTGTAATAACTTGCACCACTCCCTCTGTGCCTGTTCCATGGTGGGTAAGTCTGAAAATGGAAAGCAGTTGTGTGTAGCTGTGGCTAATGGAGTTTAGGGAAAAGTGTATAAAATTTAGACCCAAGAGTTAAGGAAAGCCACATGGAGAGTCAGGCCAGGAAATATAGATTTTATCCTTTTACTGTACATTTTAAAAGTTAGAGATATATCTCCACTGTAATAAAGAAAACCTTCTAAAATCATCTTTGAAATTTTCTTAAATGTTAAAATAACCTTTGATTTTAATCTGCGAACATTCCTTCAGCCCAAAAATTTGAGTTAAGCTTGTATCCATTTAAAATTTACTCAAAAGACAATGTGTCTCATTTCCCAGATACCTGGCTTTATCAGGCACTATAGTCGGTCCCAGAAAAGCACCCAATTACTATCGAACCTTGATAAACTCTGTGTCATTGCCCATACCACCAAAAAGGCCACATGATGCTGAAGACCTGGCAGTCATACACTAGCCAAGAAGTTGTCAAAGCCTACCCTTCCCCCTACGGTCAGAATATAGGCACAAAGAAAGCAAGTGGTCCAAGGAGAGTATAGTTTGATATTCTCTCTCTCTCTCTCTCTCTCTCTCTCTCTCTCTCTCTCTCTCTCTCTCTCT
>NW_021620620.1:351726-354855 GCF_004785775.1 Grammomys surdaster | reverse complement strand
TCTCTCTCTCTCTCTCTCTCTCTCTCTCTCTCTCTCTCTCTCTCTCTGTGTGTGTGTGTGTGTGTGTGTGTGTGTGGGGTGTGTGTGTGTGTGTGTGTGTGCATGATGTGTGTGTGTGTGTGTGTGTGCGTGTATGTGTGTGTGTGTGTCCTAAAGAGACCATATGTTGAAAGCTTGGACCTAAGTGAAATAATATCAGGTTAATGATGGAATATTTAAGTAGATAAGGAAATGTAGTGTCTATAGACAATAGATTATTCCTCACCTATAAATAAAATAGAAATCATAAGATTTGCAACTAAATGAATAAAACTTAAAAATATTATACTGAATGAGGTCACCTAGCCCAAGGAAGACAAAAGCTACTGTTCTCTATCATATATAGTTCTTTCCTTTGAATCTTTTGTTTTGGGTATATATAATTTTGGAGTACACTGTGGAAGCCAGAAAGTGAAAAATAGGAAGCTGGGGGAGTAAAAGAAAGGATTGGAAGATAAATGCACTAAGGGAAGGGGATAATAGGAGATAGGTAAAATGGAAGCAGAGGGGTGAATAATAAGATCAGAAAGATTCAAGTAGGGGGTGAGGTATGGAGAAATGAGAGGCTAAGCAACACAGAGTACATAGGAGAAGCTGTATGGAAACATCCAATCTTACAAACCAATTAAAAATAGAATAAGGTCCAGCAGAACAGAGGATGATAGTGGTTTAAACACGGTTGGGGGAGAAGGACATGGTATAGCAGAGAATAGGGGACAGGTTGACACAAATTAAGCATGTATAAAGAAAGAAGCTTGATGAAAGTGATAGTAATAGTTTGTAAGCTATTTTAAAATATTTTTATAAAGTATTTTTGAACAGACATTTTATGCACAGTGTCTGTGGAGTCTACTTTCCCCAGAAGACATGGGTTGCTTATCAAATGAAAATCTCAATATCGGGAAAGATTTAAAGACAGTCTATAAAAGCATGGGAGCTATAGTCTAGTTATTAAACCAATATTCACATTTCCAACTTCCTGATTTTTTAAATTTATATCATTGCTTTTGATATTACTTAATATGTGCATTATATTATAAAATTTTATGTACCTTAAGTTTTTACTAGTTAAGTTAGCATACACAGCAATTTGTTAAATTATGCCATTTAATGCACATATGTCTATAGCTGTATTTTTGCAATTTTGCTCTTCTTTCTCCCACCCTTCTCTACACTTTTTCTACCATTTCAACTCCCTAACACTAATTAGGAGAGAAACAAGTATACAAGGGAAAGGGTCAACACTTTGGTTATACTACTCCCAACTGAATAGGGGCATTGAGTTCCTTGGGGCAAGTTTGATCTTCACCATCAGGATATCTATTTTCTTCTCATTTATCTGAGCATAACTATCTAAAAAAATACAACCAACAGCAATCAACCAACAATCCACCAACACTCATACAACAACAAAACAATAACAACAACAAAAACAACCTACTTCTCAGGGCCTTAGAGTTTAAATACCTTTTGAAAATTCTTCAGAATTCTAGATGCCACACACATCTCAGAAAGTACCTGTAGCTGGTAAAATCACGCCTCTGCTAGAGCACAAGACAAACCATAGTTAGCTGTTGTGGACAGTCTGAAGCAGCACGATATCCCATACCTAGGATTAAGCAGAAATATATTCTTATATAATGTTTCTTTATTTTTTTTAAGAAGCCAAAACCCTAACTACATATGTCATTATGTTTCCTTATACTTCCTTCTTTCCCACTGACCCACTTCATTCCCCGCCCCTCCATCCCAGTGGGTGTCCTCTTAATGCTAGTAGACCCTAGTTCTGCTTTCATATCACATGTACACCACTAACCTTTGTTCTTCTCTTAAGAACTCTTCCATCCCACTCATGATCCACCTTCTAATTCCATACATGCATATGTATCAGTACATACATGTAATTTTAAATGTAAGTTCTGCATTGGAAAGAAATCATACAGTATCTGACTTCCTGATCCTGGTTTATTTTGTATAATATAATTCTCAGTTGCCTCCATAATACTGGAAATGCCATGACTTCATTTTATTTGTGGCCATGGCTCCTTTTTACTTTCCTGTTTTCTGCTCAATTCCAGTTATGTGAATACACCTGCCTGATCCTATGATTTCTGCCTCTTCCTAAATCCTCAGACCTGACCTGGATTTAGCACCCAGTCCTTTAGTCCAGTATGGGAACCTTCACCTGTTCTGTCACCAACCTAGAGCTGGGCTTGGGCCAAGGTATAAGACAGCTCAGCCACCCTCCACAGTCCCCATGACTTTACAATGCTAATGTTGCATTCAACTTCCAGGCCAGCTTGGTCCACACTTGTCATACCCTGGTGAGTATGTCTGACTACATCTTGCCTGAGCCTTCCTCAATTTTCAGACTTGGCCAATGGAGAAAAAGCATGGTTTTAGCCTTGACTGGTGAGCCCAGCCTGCACTTTCCCAAACTCAGGTTTGAACTAGGTAGCACATCTATTGCACTAGCCCAGCTAGCTATAGCTAAAACAGACACTCAGCCATTGAACGACGTCCACATGCCCATGACTAAATTACAAACAATGTGGATGATCAAGGCACAAATCCACCAGCCCTACAGAAATGTTCTTCCATGAAAATTATCTAGATGAATCTCAAGACATAGAATTTAATCTTCATCAAAGAATTTAAAGAAGACATAAACAAACAGGTCAATGAACTTAATGAACTCAAAGACAACGAACTTGAGTGGTGTTCAAGAAAGCCAAATATAAGAGTGATGGATATGAGTGAGACAATCTAGGATTTGAAAACCAAATTCAATAAAGAGTAGAAATAATGAAGAGAAATCTAAGCTGAATGATCATGGAAATGAAAAACTCATTAATCCAATTAGGAAACCCAGAGGACAGCCTCACACATAGAAGAGATCTAATAGAAGATAGAATATCGAACTTGAAGATAAAGGAAAGGGATTAGAGCATACAAGCAAGGAATATGAAACTCGAAAAAAGAAAGAACGAGGGAAAGAAAGAGAGAAAGAAAGAAAGAAAGAGAGAGAGAGAGAGAGAAAGACAGAAAGAAAGAAAGAAAGAAAGAAAGAAAGAAAGAAAGAAAGAAAGA
>NW_021620620.1:334204-351716 GCF_004785775.1 Grammomys surdaster | reverse complement strand
AGAAAGAAAGAAAGAAAGAAAGAAAGAAAGAAAGAAAGAAAGAAAGAAAGAAAGACAGACAGAAAGAAAGAAAGAAAGAAAGAAAGAAAGAAAGAAAGAAAGAAAGAAAGAAAGAAAGACAGAAAGAAAGGGGGAAGGAGGGAGGAAGGAAGGAAAGGAGGGGAGGGAGGGAGGAGGAAGAGAGGGACGATGGGACAGAGGGAGGGACAGAGGGAAAGAGAGGGAAGAAAGGGAAGGGAAGGGAAATAAAAAAGGAAAGGAAAGGAAATGGAAGGAAAGAAAAGGAAAGGAGAAAGGAAAAAGGAAAAGGAAAAAGGAAAGGAAAAAGGAAAAAGGAAAAGGGACAAAGGAAAAAGGAAAAAGGAAAAAGGAAAAAGGAAAAAGGAAAGGAAAGGAAAGGAAAGGAAAGGAAAGGAAAGGAAAGGAAAGGAAAGGAAAGGAAAGGAAAGGAAAGGAAAGGAAAAGAAAATGAAAGGATCACTCAGGAATTTCAGGACACTGAGAAGAGATCAAATCTAATTGCAGGCATAGATAAAGGAGAAAAATCCTAGGTTTCTGTAAAGCAAATGCTAAGCAACCAGAGAAAAAGCAGAGTCATTACTGAGAGGTAAAATACCTGAAATACAGACAGGCCAGCTCTCAGGCTTCACAGACCACAAGTGCAGTTGCAGCTTTGGTAGAAGACTGATTCATGAAGAGAATGGGATAACAGTGGAGAAATATCCTAACTGCCACTATGTATGTCTCATAGCACAGTAACTGGGCACTAACTTGAAAGGGAATCTTTCCTTAATAACTGAGTTTCTCATTACAAAATGTATGTCTGACCTGCTTTTTATTATTGTGTTGCCAATCCTTGTCTCTACATTTTTCAGATATCTTTTAAATTCTTTTGTATTTTTTGAAATTATATTTATTGTATTCATTCTTCCTTTTCCTCTTTCTAAGCCGTTCTATACATCCCTCTCTAATATTTCAAATTCATGGATCCTTTTATTATTGTTATTACATACATATATGTTTATGTATAAAAACATATATTCCTAAATACATAAGTTTAAAAACAACTTATTCAGTCTGTATAATGTTGCACACACATACACACAGAACATATATATATATATGTATATATGTATACATATATATGTGTGTGTATGTATATATATATATATATGGCTTATAATTTTATTTGTAGATTACTAAAGCTCTCCCCTTTTTACTATATTTGAAATAGTTTGGTTTCTGAAACTCAAGTAGAGGCAGAATGGGAAAATCACCTTCCTATGTGCTGAGCAACGTGCATTCACCCATATACATATATCATATACATGGGACAATAATACTTAGCAATAAAATTTTAAAATAATTAAAATAAAGAAGCTCATGTATGACTACAACACTCAAGACACATAGCTCTGTTTCACCTGCTTGTTTGTCCTTTCGTTTATTGAATCTTACCTGATGCGAAGGAAATCCACCTATATGAAAATCCAGGACCCTCTGAATCTCTACACGGAATAAGACAACATTAGAAAGTTAAGAAACTCTGAACAACCATGATTCATGATTCTGTGAACTTCTTCATAATATCTATAAGGGAAAATCTAGAGAGAAGCAATCATGGCAGACAATACCTGGTCCTGGATGCTTATAAGATTAACAAGAGATTCTCTCTAGTGACTGTCAGGTCACAAAACAGAACCCAAATATGGGCAGTGCTGCTGACAATATTCTAAAATGATGGCCTGGACCTGAACCAGGCCAAATTCTTACTGGATAAACAGGAATCTTATCTAGTAAACAGAAACCTATACTGACCATTCCTTAAAAATTCAGCAAGACTGGTTTCCGTTTGTGAAAAAGCCATCGATTCCTTTCCCACCTCCAGTAGTCAACTCCCTTCAGTGGAGTATGTCTGGTTCCTGATTTACCAAACAGCCTGAATCAGCTCACATTACCAACAGTAACTCTCAGGTGTTCTAATCCAGAAACCTGCTACCTACCCCAAATAAAGTGACAGGTCTTTGCCCAATGAGCTCTCCATTCTCTGAGATACCAGGGCAGTTTGTCCACCAATAGACTACATTCTGCCAAGGAAGTGATCTCATTTGGTGGTTTCACTGTGCCTCCTTACAATGCTGAAGTCTTCTTGTCCTTGTTTTAAACAAAAATATAAAACATTAGTTTCCCAGTGCATTTCAGTAAGAACTTCTGGACAAAAAGTGATCTGGTACAATACTAAAGCAGTCACACTGAGAGCTCTGCAGAGCTTGTTAGAAATACAGAATCTCAGATGCTGCCCCAACTTCTGAACCCATATTTATCTCTCTTACAAGTTGCCAACATAGTGTATAAGTATTCACAAGTTAGACATTCACTTTATAAATGCAGGCATATTCTCATTTCTAACAACTTCCCCACTGATGATGATACTGCTGGCACAAGTATAGCTTTGTGTAGCTAGAATTTATGTCAAGGGAATGTAAACTGATTTTAGTGCCTGGTTCCAATTACTTCTCATCAGTAACTCATATGTCAGTGCCATCTACATCAGCTCACTGTGGTCTCAGAGAACACTTCTGCTCTTAAATATAACACAGTATGGAAGGTTATGGAGCATTGTACTTGGCAACTAACAGAGATCTGAATTCCCAAGTGAAGAGGCTGGAACAGTTGGAACATCAAACCATCCTTGATCTTACCTTTGTATAGAGTCTGTTCCTGCCTATGTGACTCATGTTTCTAGATTCAACTTTCACAGGGAGGCTGCCATTTCCTGTGTTTTCTGGATAGTCTGTGTTGTCACTAGGTTGACTACTATCCTGAGCACCCATCACTGAGGAAGGAATTCATGAGAAACACACTTTGCTTCTCAAACAAGCAGCATATTTCTAATTTGTCTTTGAAGATTAAGCAGTTCTCAAAGCCAGCCACTACCTTTGTCTGGTTGATCCTTAGTTTGTCCTATGATCACATTTCTAAATGTCAATTTGAGATGCAAAGCAGTACAAACTGGGATGAGTTACTCTGCAGGGTGAGCTTGTCTCTCATAGATCCTTCAAGAAAAGGAGCTGAGGATAGTTATGTCCTCAACTTAAGAAAAGAGAAGATAGCTTTGTGTATCATTAGTTGGTCATTTCTGGTCACTTTTCAAACATTTCTGTCTCTGTGTATTTTATTATAGTTTTAAATAGTTAATTTCTTATTTTGTGTTCTTTAGAAATTCTATATTATACATTTTGTATTCATTGTTGTTTATTTTCCTTATATCTTCTTGATGATTTCTGTGATCCCTTTTTAAATTCACTTTCTTCTGTATTATTATTTTGGCCTCTTGACCTTTAGCATATGTCATTTACTCTTCCTTAGATTGTCTGTCTTTCTTTCTCAGAATGGAATCAGTTGTCATTTTACTAATTATTTTAATTTTAGTAGGTTTTAATTCAATTGTATCAATTTTCTGTATGAGGCAGGGGGATTGGGTTGATAGGCATGTGTCACAGGGCATGGGTGGAGGTCAGAGGTCAACTTGAAGAATTCAGATCTCCCCATACACCATGTGTGTTCTAGGGTTTCACTCAGGTTGCCAGGTGTGGCAGCCTTCTTTGAGTATTTTAACTTTAACTTTATTGTTTTTCTTGGTTATTTATTTTGACTTAAAAATTTTAATTTATAATCAAATGCTTGTTTAATTGTATTTACCACTTTGGTAGAGGGCTGTGTTCAGTTTTCTTTAGCTTCGGTTTTTTTTTTTTGAGAGTCTTTGTTCAATTAACAGTATTGGATGGGAGAGTCTATGAATAGTCTATGGGGGTGACTCTAGCTGAGATTTCTACCAGAGGGGCATATAGAGACTGAAGTGGTCATCTCCTATAAACAGACAGGACTTCCAGGGGAGGGAAGGGGACATCAACCCACCCACAAAACCTTCAACTCAAAATTTGACTTGCCTACAGTAAGTGCAGGAGTAAAGATGGATCAGAGATGGAGAGAACAGGCAACCAATGACTGCCCCAACTTGAGACCCACCCCATGTCAAAGAGCCAACTCCTGATACTATCAATGATGTTCTTCTATGCTTGTAGACAGGATCCTAGCATAACTGTCTCCTGAGAGGCTTCATACAGCAGTGGATGGAAACAGATGCAGAGACCCACAGTCAAACATCAGGCCCAGCTTGGAGAGTTCTGTGAAAGAATGGAGGATGGAATTGAGCTAGCTGGAGGGGTCAAGAAAACTTACAGAGTCAACTAACCTGGGCCAAGGGGGGATGACAGAGACTGAACTAGCAACCAAAGAGAATGCAGGGACTGGACTTATGAACCCTACACAGTTGTAGCAGACATGCAGCTTTGTCTTCATGTGGGTTCCCCAACAATTAGAGTGGGGGGGGGCTGTCTCTGATGCTGTTGCCCATCATTGAATCACCTTCTATCTGGACTGCTTGGTTCAGCCTCAGCAGGAAAGGATATGACTAGTCCTGCTGGAACTAGATGTCTCAGGGTATGATGGTACACAACAGGGGTTTCCCCCTTCTCTGAGGAGAAGGAGAGAGGAAATGAAAGGAAGGATTTGTAAGTGCAGGATTTCAAGGAGAGGAGGGATAGTGGTTGTGATAAGAATGTAAAGTAAATATATGTAATATATATATATATATATATATATATATATATATATGGATGGACATATGTATATGTGTATATATGTCTATTGATTTTCACTTTCTGTGATCTACATGTCCTTCCTATGAGATCTGCCTTTCGTTTGCCTCCATTAGAATCTGTGCACTAATTTTTTATGTCAGTATTTGGTATACTTTTCTATAGCAAAACTATCCAGTTACTTAGTCTAAATATTTGTTTCTGTTTTATTAGAGAGTAGAAGATCAGTGCTCTTCAAATTCTCTGGTCCTCTTTCTCTAAAACTGTTTCACTCTTCTACCTGGTTCCTTCTTCATTGTCCACCCATAGATGCCCCTCTTTTATTAGTCACCTTTCCCTCTGCCCCTCTCTGGTTCTGCATGGTTTAGTAATCAGTGCTGTAACTTATGAAGGTCCTCACCTGCTTCTATATTTTTTTCTTACTTCATGGTGAAACTGTCTTTCTAGAAAATTTATCAAAACAACATCTAAATAATGTAAAAATAGAACATCTACATCATAGAGTCTTGTTATCCCTATTCTTGGCATTCAATGAAACAATTAAAATCACACTCTTATAATGATATCTGCAATGCCAGAATTATTGTGGTGTTACTAACAACACCTAAAGATATGGAATCTACTTCATATCTACTGACAAATAAATGATTAAAGAAACTGTGATATATAATAACTAAATATATAATATATGTATATTTGTATGTGCAACAGAATATTATCCAGTCCTAAAATAAGATATTATTTGTCACAACATGGATATGACTGGAGGATATTATGCCATGGGAATCAAGTCAGTACAGAAACAAAAATGTTCCTTACATATTGCTTGTATGAGGACTTTATAAAATTTTCAGATATACAGAGGTAAACAACAGGACAGAAATTATCATAGTAGTAATTGTGGAAAGCAAATCAATAGCAATAGATTAAAGGATCCAAAGTGGAACTACAGTGGAGAAACATTTCTAGAGATCTAAAGTACAGTAAAAGGACTGTAAATGATAATAACCAATTAGGTTTGGAACTTCGGTTAGATGAATGGATTTTACCTGTTCTGGCTCACAAAAGAGGGTAATTTAAAGATGTTGAATACTTTGGCTTATTTCACTCTAGCAAACTTTTAACAATCTACATCCCTCTCATAACATCACAATGTTTAAGGAGTTGAACTTATAAAGAATTAAAAATTTAAAAACTTTCATACGAAGAAAATGGCACACATTAATAACTTCACTAACTCTATCAGATCTTAAATAACAAATCCTACCAGTTCCGCACAGACCTATACTGAAACTGAAAGGAAAGAGAATACTTCCCAGCATATTCAATGACATCAGCAACTCTGTATGGTCTTCAAAACTACAGACATTATAATGAAAACACAAATGTTAACCCAATAAATCCAGTTATCCTATTACCAAACCTTAAACAAAGCACATACAATGATGCACAAACAGAAAATACTTACTTTAGTGGCCATGTGACATTTATCTCCATGATTCAAGACCTGTCTAGGTTTAATAGCAGTCAGTGTCAATCAATAGCATAATAGAATTATAAAAGTCATCTTAAATGAATGCAAAAAAGACATGGGAAATAATTAACACCTGTCCCTAAAAAGTAAGACTGAAGACCAAAGAGCACCAAGATACTTACAGCTGGACCAGAAAAAAAAATTACTTGCGTTGAAAGGGCAAGAGCCCTTTTTCAAACCCCCTACTTATGCCTTCTTAACATAGTGCTGGGATATTTTTGCCAATGAAACAAGGCACTGGAAATGAATAAAGGCATGCGCATAAGTAAGAAACAAAATTGCCTCTGTTTGTAAATCTCTTCTATTTATCATTGTTAGAAGTCTGTAGACAGAGCAATATCTTAAGAAAAATAAACATCTTGAATAGAAAATACAAGAAAAAAATTGTCTTCATTTACTAGTAATGTTGTTTATGTTCTAAGACATCTATAACAAAGTGCCGAAACTAATGAATCAAACATTACAAGAAAAAAATTACTTTCTAAAAATCCCTGATATTTTATGTTTCAATAAGAAAGAAGTAGGAATTAAAACATAAATTATTTTAGAAATCATAAATTTGAAGTTATTAGGAACAGTTTTTTAAAATATCTTTAAAGCATATGCATGGAAAATTATGATATATGGGTAAGTAAAAACAAAAATCTAAATAGCAGTGTGTTATAGTATGTCTTAGGTGGAATACTCAATAATTCCTAAGATGCCGATTTGCTCTAAATTAGTCCATTGATTCCATATACTCCCCTCAAAATCCTAGCAAGCTGATAAAGAATTTAAATTGGCAAATTGCTTTAAAATTTTGTGTTAAAAATTCAGTAGACAGTAACTATCCAAAAAGCTATTAAAAAAAGAAAGAGAACAAAGTTGGGCAAAGACAGCCACTAGTTATGCCAGTGGGTCTAGAAATATAAGCAACCTGGGCATAGTTGTACATGCCTATAACCGTATCACCCCAGAGACAAGAGGTTTCCTGTGGATTTGAGACTAGCCTGGGCTACACATCAAGAACATGACTCAAAAAACAAAACAAAACAAATAATAACAAGAGAGTAGAAACACATACACCTACACTTTTTGACAAAGATGACAAGGAACAAATGTAGTATCTGGATGACAGTGTGCACAAAGAACAAACAGAGTGTCTAGGTGATCGTGTATACAAGGAACAAATGGAGTGTCTGGATGACTGTGTGCACAAGGAAGGAACAGACTGTCTGGATGGTCATGTGAACAAGAGAGACAGGAGATGACAGGGCAAATCCATTCCTCTCACTTTGCATCAAAACTAACTTGCAAATTTTCACAAATCTGTGTCCAAAACTACAAAAATTCTAAATGAGAATTAAAAACTTCTAGAAATGGAATTAGGTTCATTTGTATTGGCCACTTAGTGCTGGTCACTGGGGCCTGTCCTTAAGAATTGTTTGTATACCCAGTGAAAATGCATTGGAGGAAACTAATTTTTTTCTTTGTGAGTATCTGGTGAAGAAGTGGGATCTGGGGCTAGTTAGAGGAGGAGAAACTATAATCAGAATACACTGTATAAAAAAATTTTTTTAATTTTACAAACAAAATTCTAAGTGAAAATATAAAGGAAAAAGTTGTGAACTTGTATTAGATTCAATTCAAACTTTAAAGATAAATTAGACTTCCTTCATCAAAATGAAAACTTCCTTCTTATTAAAAAACTCTTAAAATAGTAGGAAGACAAACCACAGAGTGAGAGACTTATTTTCACATTGTTTCTGACAAAGAACTTGTAACCAAAGCATATCAAAATCAAAGAAAGGAAAATCAAGTTAAAACATTTTTATAATGCAACAAATATGTGAATAGCCAGTTCACCAATAAATGAAGTACAATGACAAGTCCACATATGTCAATCATTAGTCATTGGCTGAACATGGGTACTCATTAGGGAAATGCAAATCTCAACACAATAAGATACCACTATACACCTATTAGAGAGATTGTAAAGCTAAAGGACTATCACCACAGCTATTATCAAGAGCCCATGACCAGCGGCATACTTACCCACTGCTGGTGGTCAAATAAAATGGTCAAGCAATGTGTGAGACCGCTTGACAGTTATATAACAGATTAAACACATATCATTACTCGACTTCAGGATATTTACTCAAAATTTGTTTGAAAGTCCCTAGTGGAGAGTAATTAAAGAAAAAAAAATGAAGTTGACTTCTGATCCCAGATGTTTAACGTACAAGCAAACACATATACACCCCTTCCACACCCACTGCACTCACACATAAAAGTAAGTTAATTTATTAACTGAAAATATATATTGAAATACAATGACAAAAGGTTGAAAATGTGATGTCACTAAAATGATATGGTAAATATAGTAAAAGTCATTTTCAGAGATATAGAATTAATGGACTAGGCTAAGTGAATATCCGTCTACACCATATATATATATATATATATATATATATATATATATACATATATATATGTATATATATATATGTCATTTTCATGGAAATATAGTTAACATGCTGGGATAAATGAATATCTATCTGCACTGACTGAGCACAAATACCTTAACATAAAATAGGACTACAGCTATAATAATAAATGTCTAGAATTTGGAGTGGATCAACGAAGAATTCCTTTAATCTCTAGTACTTTGCCTATTACCCCAGCTCTGGAAACTGAGTTTAGATTTATGGGCAAACAGGGTACATAATTCTTTCATAGTCTTGATGCCGCAGAAATCAGAGGACCTCTGAAGAGGACCTATGTTCTTGAATTCCTGAAAAAGGAAATAAGAAGGGACACACAGTTGCAGCAGGAGTGGGATCCATAGCAATGGCTTGGTTGGTAAAGGTGCTTGCCAGCAAGCCTGAAGACCTCAGTAGGATCCCTGGGCCCTACATGACAGAAGGTGAGACCTGTCCCAGGCAAGTTGTCTTCTGACATCCACAAGCATGCCATGGTATACACACACATGAACTCACCCACAGGTATACACACTGACATATACAAAAGTAAATAAAGCATATATATTTTTAAAGGATAGAGATCATGTACCAGCTCCAAAGACTTACCATACAAATACTTGAAGTTTCCTGTCAAATAACACAGGTTTTTGGGGTCATTTGCAAAGGACAGGCTGCTGAATCTGTTATACATAATTCTATATTCAAATTCATGCAACACTTATCTCATTAATACCTTAAATCCCCACCTAGAGGTGTCTTCCAGTATTATCATAAGTCATCTTTAGGCACTCTAGAGTGTCTTTAGGCTAATGGCCAGATTTAGCAGTCTCAGGAAAAGGTTTCTGCCTTCATCCTTGCAAAACTATTTTCATAGGCCATGTAGTCTTTGTGTAAGGCCATCTGGACCTCACTCACCATATTCTCTTACCTCAATCCTATGTACAGCCCTAACTTTCTCATTTGTATGGAAGCATACACTCATCATTATGGTGGGCTCTCCCTGAGGTCTTGAGACCTACCTAGCTTTCCAGCTAAGCCAGAAGAACAAAGAAGCCAATTCTTGTTTCACTGACTTATTGATTTATTGACTTACTCACTTCAATTTACCTTACTAGTCTAAGGAAGCACACTATGAGAACCTTTCCTGTCTCCACAGGAAATAATTACAAATATGACACACATTTTTCATGGGTTCATATAGTTCCTGAACCCAGTTATGAAAAGCCCTTGTACTTACATGGGCTTTTACTTACTGTAGATGGAAAGAAAATTCCGTCAGTCATTAGAAATTTCATCTTCCTCCAGTTCCCCAGGGACCAAAATTAACAATAACAAAACTCCCTAAACTATGAGAAAGGCCATCCTATAGAGAGACACAAAATTATCAGTGTTTGAGTACATTTTCAGAGAAGACATAATATCTGCTCAGGAAGAATATAGTAAGCTAAGGAATCTTCAGCTTCCTTCTGACTTGGCATTTAAGAGATAAAAAGGAAGTTTTTTTCAGAGTTTCAATCTGTGTGAGGCAAAAGACCATAACCTACTCTTTTGATTGATAAGACTCTTGAAATTAACACAGAATGAATGTCAAATACAGTCAGAGAAAACAAGCAGAGGGTGTTAGCAAGTTAACTACAGCACAGCATCAAGTGCCCACAGGCATGGAGGAAATGCCTCTTCATTGGAGGATGGCAGTGCTGACTTACAGGGGAGGAGCTGGCTTTGCCATTCATAGGACATTTGTAAGGGAGAAGCACTTGGCAGATATCTGTGTTTTTCAGAAACACTGGTTGTTTTAGTAAATGATTCTTTCATGAAAGGCAATTATAGCTAGAATGGGTATTTTGGGTTTAGCATTACGGAAGTGAAGTGTGTATATCTTCTTTTCTTAAGAAAATTAAGAAATAAAATAATGAAAGTGTCTGCCTTTGATCAGGAAATACAAAGATGAAAATAGAGAATTTTCCTTCTAAACAGAATTGGCTTCTGGAATCTAAAGCGCTCTGCTCGTCCAGGTCTTCTGTTGTAAGCTGCTTTTCTTTGCTGATAAGAAAAACTAAGAATTCAGAATATTCATGATTTAGGATGCTAAATAGAAACCTGCCCATGAACAAATCAGGTTGAGTCCAGTAAGGCAAACTAAAATATGATCCTGTGCCATTCAAAGTGACACATTCCCTTAGTTGTGTTTTGCTGTCATTCACTATAAAGGAATAATTATTTTCTTGTCAATTTTACTAATTGAGGATGCTACATCTATTACACAATCTTTAATCTTCCAGTCTTGAAAGAATCACCAGGAATCACAGAACCATTTTCACAGGAAACCCAGAGTGCGAATGCAGAAAGAGCCTGCTGTTTCCTTTCTCTTCTTCTATTTTGCAGAGCCATTACCAGCACATTTTTCTGTCTCTCTTTCCTCCCAATGTGTAGGAGGAGTAGAGGAGATTTCTCCTGTCAAGGACAGCTCTCAGGTATAAGAGTTTACTTTGACAGCAACACGCACCTTATTTATAAAGGTTAGAGCAAACACTATTTCATGAACTTGACTCATTATTACAGAAAATATGGATCTCATCTGATCACATCAACCCTTAAGTGCATGCCTTATTAGTGTTTTACATGAAGAAATGAACCAGATACGGGAAACTATACTCAAAGATGAAGGATACTCACCAGCCTCTGCCGTGAAGGATGTGATAAAGGCAGTTTTTTCACAACACTGATAATGCCAGCAAAGACAACTGCTGTGACTTCAGGTGGCAAACTCAAATGGCGTATGTCAGTGATAGAGTTACTTATCTTAAATAGACTGAACCTAGCTTGTCAGAGCAGAAATAGCCTATAGTTTATGTAGAGAATGAAGCGCCCAGGAATTCTTAACAGAGCCAAAGTTTGATATTTACCAAGAATCTTGCTTTTCTGAAAATGTGCTTGAAGACTGGTACTTTCCTCTGGAGGCTTTGGCTTGGAGAGAGAATTCATGAATGTCCTTTCTAAAATTATACCTAAAGTATGTAAAATACACATACCATGGCTGAGAAAAGACATAGAAATATTAAGACTCTATTGCCACTACCTTCCAGATTGAAATGTTGAATTATATAGTATTGAGAACACACACACATACACACATACCACACACACACACACACACACACACCCCATACACATACACACACACACACATTCAGTCAACAGATGTATAGAGTCTTTGATATTTTCCTGTTCCTTTTGAATACACTTGTGATACAATAATGGACAATGCAAGTAAAAAAATCTCACGATGGCTTTTATGCTCTGATAGATACAAGAGTGTGGAAGAGAGATAAAAAAAAACAGGCTATTAGATGAGTTAAGAACATGGTAAATTAGATAGAGACAATTTTTGTAGTTAGAAAGGAGAGGTTGAGCAAGATATAAATTAACATGAATGCCTTCCAAGGAAGGGGTTGTTGGGTGTCAGATGTTCATTAAATAGACAAATTAAGCAAGACACATTGAGAATGTTCCCCACAAGGAGAGGGCCCCTGCACCCTGACTGGGCACCACAGTGGAGCTAGCTCTGGAGGTTGGTTGTAGATGAGCTGGCCCTGAAGATAGGAGAGCAGACCTTGCCTCTTGCCAGTGGTGCCATTGGGAGGGCACATCAGAGCAGTACTGGAGAGCTGCCCCTAGTAGTGCAGATAAGGGAGAGCTGGCAGGCTGACCAACTCACTTACCACCCAGGCCTAGATCCAGGGCTTGACATTGGTCCACACCAAAATCATCTGTGAACAGTTAAGATGAGTAAAAAGGCCAGTCCTGCAGTTCCAAAGCTGTAGGATCTCCAGGGTAACAACAGGGTAAAAGGGAGGAGTCCTGATGAGAACCCAATACTGATGGTATAAGAGAAGCCAGAGCACTCAAACCAGACCAATGACTCATTTCAGTGAACATTTGCAAGCAAAGATATGTAGTCGGAGTGATATACTGTGGAACACACTGTGACATAGTATAGCTTCCACATGAGATGGTTTCTATGCTTTGTTTTGTTGTTATTATTGCTGCTTGTTTGTTTTTTTTGTGTTTTATTTGGAGAGGAGAAGATGGGACAATGAGTGGGAGTAGGATGCATGATGTAAAACTCACAACAAATCAATAAAAGTTTAAGGAGGAGGAGGAAGACAAGGAAGTGTAGGAAAATCCCAAACCAGGTTTACATATTGAGTCTTGCTAGTAAGGTCACCTGATGCTGAGCTTGACAACCAATGTTAATCTCCAAAACCTACACGGTGAAACAACCGTTGGTGAACCAATTCCCCAAAGCTGTTGTCTTTCCCCATATAATAGACTGTGATGTGGAACTGTAAGTCCTTCTATCACCCCTGAAAAAAAGAATGCCCCCCTAAGAGTCCTAGATAAAACAAAACAAAATGAAAATAAATAAATAAATAAATATAAACAAACAAATAAATAAATAAATAACAAAACCAACCAAACAAAAACAGTACCAGCCATGGAAAACTTTCAAGTTGTAGGACAGGAATCCAAGCATCTTCAAAAGACAATACAGGCTACTGAACTTGCCCTTGGTTGTCTCTCAGAACTTGAAGGTAAAAACTTCTTGCTGAAGACACCATACTCTATAAACATGGGACTTGCAAAAACTGAGCAGAATTGAAGCTATCTCTCTGAAGACTAATTCTCATAGCATTAGAAGGTGCTGTGCAAACTGCCAGGGGGAAAGGTACTCAACATTCCTACACATGTGTAAAACTCACAGAGCTCTACAATAACCAGTACAGCGAGACACCCCAAGCATGCAATAATAGTACTTTTATCTTAGGGGTAACCAACCAAAAGCTGTCCGGTTGGACTTAAGGCCTACCCAGAAAGAGTATATTCATGACGGGTACTGCAAGTCCAGCCCACTCTCCCTGTCTAAAAACATCATAGTTCCTAGAGGAAAACTTACTACTGTTATTTTCTTAAACCAATATACCTTCAATATGTCTTCTAATGGTATTCTAAATATTTATTCTCATACTCATAGATGAGAACAGCTTTTACCCCTCATCAAAGAAGCTTCATTTAGCAACAGGTAGAGACCATAAGAGAAAGGCATAAACAACTGGCCAAAATGCAGAAAGCAGGTGACTACAGGATGTCCAATCCCAATTACCACATCTAAAATGCAAATTCAAGACCAAAGATTTAGGGAAAATTACAGCAAAGGGGTCCAAGATTGTGAAAACCATGGGACTCATGATGCAAGCTGAGAGGTAGTTTCTTCTAGACATAACAGAAATGTTGCACACATCAAATGTCAACAATATGGTTGCCTACACAAGACTTTCAAAAAGACAACACAGATGGACAATGTGGATGAGAGAAATTCACAAGGCTCTACCTCTAGGTGAAGAACAATAAACAATCAATAGCTATTAAGAAAGAATTAGGTTTCTCTTATTTCTATATTAAAATAGCAATAGAAAGGCCTAAGCCTATGTGACATTCAAGACTAGCTTTACTCCTTTCCCTGAGATTTACAAATGAGACTATTTATAGTGAAGATGCCCTACCCATGTGACCTAAGCTTTACTTTAGTAGCTATACCTGTCAGGTGCTAGAAGAAACACCCTGTGACCCCAAGATGAGCCCCAATAGGCTATATCTAGTCCAAAGTAGTCAGCCTTAGACATATGATGTATATGATTACACAACATAGACTCAGTAGAGTGTGCAAGCGTGTGTGTGTGTGTGTGTGCGTGCGTGTGTGTGTGTAACAGTAATAAATAATAAATAAAAGAGAACAGGTCATGAAATTCAGAGGCAGGCACACAAGAGGAGTTGGAAGGTAATGAGTAATCTGAAATGTAATGTAAATATAGTATTTATTTATGAGAATTTTCAAGAACAAAAATAAAAATAAATCTTTACAAAGGAGTATAACCAGAGAGCACAGATTAGGGGGAAGTAATGGAAGTTGGCATTCAGAGAACTGGAACAGAGTAGAAAGATAACAGTCCAGATACATCTAGTGTTGGTTGTGGAAAAGATCGAGGTATAGCTCCACGCTGCCACCCACAGCACCCCCCAAGAATTTTCTTAATTCTTTTAGTGACTCAGTGGTTTAGAAACTAAGTGGTTTCAGCACAAAACAGCATTTCAGGGTGAGGCAGTATAAAGAAAAGTTGGAATTCATTAAAAAGGGATTTCAGGAAAGAGCAAGTCTCTGTTCTCCAAGAGACAACAAGCAAAGATGACAATACAGTGGAACAAGGAAAAGGCTTCATACTGAGTCTGGAGAAGGCAATCCATGAGGAATAAACGAGTCCTAAGAGAAGGCAAAAGAGTCAGAGAACCATTGCTGCCACTATTAGGAGTCCCACAAAGCCACCAAGCTAACCGACATAACACGAACACAGAAGACAGGATGATGCAGCTCCATGCAGACCCTGCACTTGTTGCTCAGTCTCTTTGAATGGGAGTGGATCTAGGGAAGAGGGAGCTGAGAGGTATGGCAAGAGGGAAAACTGTGGTCAGATACATTGCATGAGAAAAAATCTATTTTCAATAAAAACCAAAATATTTTTTTCATAAGAGATTTCAACATAGTTTTCAGTATGTATTTTTCCTTCAATTTATTTCTTTATTTACTTTACAATCCAATATCAGTCCCGTCCTTCCAGTCTTCCCCTCACACCGCCTCTCTGAGAAGTGGAGATCTACCCTGGGTACCAAACTTACCCTGGCACGTCGTCATTGCAGGACTAAGCACATCCTCTCCCACTGAGACCAGGCAAAGTAGCCCAGTTAGGAGAATGGGATTCACAGACCAACAACGGAGTCAGGGATACACCCCACTCCAGTTATTGTGAGACCCTCATGAAGACCAATCTACACATCTGCTATATATGTGAGGGGGAGGGGGCTAGGTCCAGCCCAGCCCAGCTCAGTCTCTCAGAGCCCTTAAGGGTCTAGGTGAGTTGACTCTGTTGGTTTCTTGTGTAGTCACTATCTCCCCAGGTCACTTATTTCTTCTCTCAACTTTTCCAAAAGTCTTTCTGAGCTCAGTTTAAGTTTTGTTTGTGGGTATCCTCATCAGTTTCAGTCTGCTGCTGGGTGGAGTCTCTCAAAAAGGACAGTTATACTTGTCTCACATCTGCAAGCATAACAGAGTATCATGAATAGTGTCATGGGCTGGCTCTCTCCCATGGAGTGAGTGCCAAGTTGGGGTAGTCATTGCTTGGCCAATTCCTCAATCTCTGCTCCATCTTAGTCGCTGAACTTCTTGTAGCCAGGACAAATTTTGGGTAGAAGGTTTTGTGGTTGGGTTGGCATCCTTGTTCCTGAACTGGGAGTCCTGCCTTGCTACAAGATATGGCCACTACAGGCTCCACATTCCCTGCTGCTAGGAGTCTCTGCAGAATCACTAAGGTTGGCAGGTAAAGGGAGGAGAGGAAGAGAGAATAAGGCACACCTAAGGGCTTGGTGCGTTGGCATAGGCTTCTCAAAAGAGGAAGAAGAGGACAAGGTGCTTAAGGAGCCACAGTGTATTGCTTTTTTCCATAGTCAGACATTGGATTTTGAAGTTACTAACTTCAAAGTGTTGCTAAGAAATTCAGATGAGATAGTAGGGTATTTCCTGATGTCCACCTGACAGGATTACAATTGTTAAAGTACAGCTCAGGCCACAGAGATATGGGGAGATTGGATATCCTCAGTGTAAACAGTCTCATTTGTGATCCCAAGACAGTCTCACATGTCATGCAGGCTTAGTCCTTAAGCCTGATACATTGCTATTTTAACATAAGATGTTTATATATAAAAAGAACACTACCACTATGTCATCAACCTCCATGGTAAATGTTAATTGTGATGGACTCTGATTCTCAGCGGGCAAGAGGCTTCAAACAGGCTCCAGTGTAAGGGGCCCATTTATCTTACCATTTCCCTATAATTTTCTCTCTCTCTTTTTATCCAGCCTCAGTAGGAATCAGTGTCCAGGCCAGAAGGGACAAAGGAACAGAGTGGGGATTTGAATCCAAGTGGTTTGAGACACTGGCTTTTTACTGTGAATGAAATTGTTCTGTTGCAGAGTAATCTGACTTAAGTGTTTATAATCACTTCAGCTATAGTGTTGAAAATTTTATAAAACGGTTAGGGCCAAGAGCAGTTAGGACATTATGACGATGATCCAGGTTGCATATGTGAATGGTTCGCCAGTGCTAACAGGAAGTGGTAGGAAGTATTGGATTTCAGCAATGTTCTGGAGGGAGAGCAATCAATGTTTCCTGGCAGAATGGACAGTGTATGTGAGAAAAAGACAGAAAGCTAGATGCTGAGGCTTCTTCCTTTGAGCAACTGGAAGAGCAGATTTGCTATCCATTAGGAGGTAGAAAATTACAGAAGGAGCAGGTGGGAAGGAACACTCTGGTTTGGATCCCACTGAGTGTGAGAAGTCCAAGTACAGATGCTGAGCAGATTGCTGAATGTGTGAGTCTGCAATTCAGGAAAGAGGCATGGGCAGAAGTGAGTATGGGTGACTTGTCGGGCTGAGGATGCCATCTAATGCAAGAGACTCAATTAAACAGTGAAAATGACAGGAGGGAAGAAATCCAGTCCGCATTACAATATTAAGATCAAGCGAGGAGCAGGAATGAGGAAAGAAAACTGGGAACTGTAAAAGGTAGGAAAAACAAAACCCCAAACTGAAAAACTAAATCAGCAAAGACCCATTGGCACATGACTTCAATCCCAGCACAGTAAGACAGTGGCTGGGACAGGCAGATCTCTGAGATCTATGATAGCCAGTGCTGCAT
Source organism: Grammomys surdaster (assembly GCF_004785775.1). NCBI lineage: Eukaryota > Metazoa > Chordata > Mammalia > Rodentia > Muridae > Grammomys > Grammomys surdaster. The sequence goes on along the minus strand of NW_021620620.1, from coordinate 334,252 downwards.
AGTAAGGTCATGCTTCAACCAAAAGACAGGGGAGGGGAGGGGATAGGA
>NW_021620620.1:263243-333804 GCF_004785775.1 Grammomys surdaster | reverse complement strand
GAGGAGAGGAGAGGAGAAGAGAAGAGAAGAGAAGAGAAGAGAAGAGAAGAGAAGAGAAGAGAAGAGAAGAGAAGAGAAGAGAAGAGAAGAGACAACAACAATCTAAGTCATCCTAATTTCTGAAGCTTAGTGAAAAAAATACTATGAAGGAAGGTGGGGAAGATCAGAACAATATCCAACTCTAAATTATTTAAGCAGGCTACTGATTGTACTCACTGGCCCTTACTTGTGGAAACAAGGTCTTGACTCAGTTGCCCTAACCAGTAGCAGGGCCTTGTCTGCATGGATAAGTCACAAAGCTCAAGGTACTTCTGTCTATAGCTTTACTTTTACTCCTTTAGACACTCAACACAAACCACAGCAGCACCTCCTGCAATACAACGCAATGCTGGCAACCTGCTAAAAGAGGAAAATCCCATAGGTGCTTATATGGTGGACCTCCTCAGTTTCATCCCTGACCTCTGCCTCTCTCCACTTGTTAGGTTGCAACATTGCCAGAAAAAAAAGAAAGGGAAGGAGGGAAGGAAGGAGGGAGGGAGGGAGGGAGGGAGGGAGGGAGGGAGGGAGGGAGGGAGGGAGAAGGAGAGGGAGATTCATGTGTATTATGGGATTGCATGCACAGGCACTGTCACATCTCTGATTAAGCTCACCAGCCCCAGTGCAGCAGACTCTCAAAGACTGCTTTGTCAAATTAAACTGAAAGACTGGTACTTTATCACATTTCTCTTTGATGTTGTGACAGAGGGAAAAGTTGTACAGGAGAAATTATCATTCCTTATAGGACCTAAACAGATGACCTAAACAAATGTCCCTGAAGCAGACCAGTATCCCAAGTCTGCAAAGCTCACTCTGCTATACTGGCTCTGTAACAGCTGGGAAGGTTAGTTTCATTTGCAGATGTAGAGCAACAACCTCCAAGGTTTGATGGCCTCACACAATCAAGAATACAGCTCACCTGAGACATCACATATGAGCCATGACAGGGCATATGTGATTATGATGTTGATGGAATATTCCTTAGGGTTTGCAAGCATCACTCCATTCAAAAATATCATTTGCATCTTCATGGAGAGAACACAGAGACCCCAGGAACACTGAGTGAACAGTAGGTAACATCAAAGATATCCATTGTAGTTTAAGAACCACATTCCCAGATTCTAATTTAGGAACAGATTATAAAAGCCATTTAAATGGAGCAGAAAGAGCTGCCTTTGTTCTGTCCCTAAAGAAACTCAATGGAGAATACCGGGGTATGGAAACTGTTGGTTACAGAATGGATGAATTCTTATCAAGCAGAAAGTATATGATGCTTGGTTTCAACCAAAAGCAATGATGAGACAAGGCCAGAGTAAAGATAAATATCACTTGGGCTTCTCCCAACTAATAGGATCATATAAAAAGAAATGGAGAATAAAAACACTGTGATGTTGATGGATTATGATGAGAATTGAGCTGAAGAAAATAAGCGCTTGGAGTATCCAGTTCTCTAAATAATGCTGGAAACCCAAGAGTCAGATGTGTTCAAGCTTATGTGCACCCAATCTGGAAAACGTGGCAAGATTACTAACTGCAATTTTATGTTGACAGGATGGGGTCCCAAAGCAATTCTGAAGGCGGCCATTCCCCTTTTAGAGATAACAGACATAACCCACGTTTCTTCTAAAGGTCAATTCTGGGGTCACATCTAAGATCAAGTCCGTAATTGTTGTAATTTCGTCTTCTGTGGAGAGCATTGCATCAGATGAGGCATTGCCAGGAGAGGAGTAATTTTCTCAGTAAAATTATTGTTATTAATAAAGCTTTTAGGAAAGGTGACCAAGTCTTCGTTCTGTTCAAAGTTCTGATTTTGAAGTAAGTATCAATCTTACAGCACAGAATGTAAGAGCATTTCAGCTCCTGCCAAGCACCAGCTTTACAGTGCTGTGGTCGTGGAAGCAACAACCAGAAGACGTGTTTGAGAAAAGACATCTCTTTTATGCAAGAACATTTAGGGGAGTGTGTTAGACTACTTGCTCTGCAAAACTTGATGGTGGTTTGAGAGATTGGGGTGATTAAAGCCTTGAGCATGCGGGGGCAGTGCAACATGAGTTCTGGTCCTACAAATACTCACAGCTAGGCTGAGAAGCTGTGTCCAGACACTGCCTAAACAGCAATGGGAGTCGTTCCCCAACTATAGGAAGGAGCTAATTCCAGGCCACATGGCAGGTTTCAAACTTAGAAAATCAAAAAGAAACCTTGTACTCAATTAGCTCAACACGCTTATAATACAGATAATGAAGTCAAAAGCCAGATAGAGTGACTTTCCCAAGAAGTCAATTAGTGGCAGAGCTCGGATACGTGGCCTATGCTCTGATCATGCATGGGGCCACACTGCTTATCTTAGTGAAATTGATTCGAGAATCACTCCAGCAACCACTTGTTTGAAGTTGTCCGTATCAGAGGAAGGAGCAGAGTAGAAAGAGATCTGATTCCAGCTTTCTGCTTCCTGTTTTCACTATGCTAATACCCACAACTACTGTAAAATAGACTAAGAAGGGATATTGCATAATAATCTTCATATGGGGCCACACAGTGTACACACTTTGGGGAACTGTTTTATTCTTGCCCCGCCCCCATTCACTCAGTCAGGGCAGTCCATATCTATGCCTTTGCCTACCAATATCTTTAGCTTCTTTGCCAGGAGCAGAGACGTGATAATTAGCAGATGCAATCGGGCCCAACTATAAAATGAAAGTTTCAAATATCGCTGAGAACCAGGGAGCTAAGTTCGCTACATTTATATGAACTAAACTTAACTAGAGAACTAACAACACTCGACTTTCTATTGACCTACTTACAAATTGACATTTAAAAGGAAAGTAAAGAGAGCAGCAGCGTGTCCTGTACCCAGACATCAAGGAGGCGTCAGGCATGGCTTCTCATTGTAGGTAACTGAGTTTTCAAGTGTCATTTGACTGGGTAATATGTTAAAGCAAAGAAGGACTCTATTAAATAGGAACCTTCACCTGTTTGAACGTGCCTGACATTATCAGTTTCCAGTCCCCTTTGAAAACTGTTTCTGTCTAGTGGACTGTCATATTTAAGATAAGAGGTCTGTTTCTTTTGCAAACTGCAATACAAAAGTGGCAGATTTGGGTGAGCATAAACAAATAGATAGACACACACTTGCTTGTACACACACACACATACATGCATATATTCCATTGGAAACAAATAGTCCTAGCCGACCTTAAAATAAGCTCCTGTTACCAACTGCAGTTTCTACACTGACTATTGATTTGCGTTCTCAGTGAGAGATAGATCCCAGCAGCCAGCCTCATAGGGCAAGCCAGTCTAAGCAAAAGATTCTGATTTCATTTTCTTTGGTGTCTGACATTTGGAAAGCGAGATGTCTAATAAAGTTTTCTTTTCTGAGCTGCCCCATTAACAAAAGGTATCTATTAGTCAGCACGGGTGCACCCTGCCATAGAGCTGTAGGACATCAGCTGAAGATGGGTAAAGATGAAGGGAGATTGCTTCCCCACCCCAATGAGTACAAGGATGCAGGGTGGAGGCTCTCTCGCTTCACATCGCTTCACCTGAACCACATAAGTGACTCTCCTAATCGCATTTCTGTGCAACACTGGAGGGCCTTGCTTTTCTCCTTTAGTGTGGAGAGGGGAAAAATATCTGCCCTGTCAAAGCCCCACAGGGGAATTCTCTTAAAATAAACAGCTAAACTTAACCGCAGGCTTTTCCTTCCATAGACATATTTTAAACATATAGAATGTTGGAAGGCTGTTAGAAAAATGACAAGTGTCTGTTTTCATTAAACTCCCCAAGTGCATGGATCTAATTGACAGCCTGTCTGTGGCTTGGAGGAACTTCTAGCTTCAGGTTGCCATAGCAACAAGTCCCCACTGCTGGAGCTGTGCTGTTCATAGCCATCATTCACAGGAACCCACAGTTTAGACACCCTAAGTTATCCAGAAATTTTGCCAACCTACAGAGTAAGAAATCCAATTTTCCAGGCAGGTAAAATTTCATGCTTTGAAGGCTAAGCTCCTACTTCAGATATTCAAGAAGTCCTTTTTTTTTTTTTTTCAATTTATGCTGTTTTTCTTTCTTTCTTGGTAAGGCTTAAATTGTCATAATAACCTCTCTTTCAACTCCTCCCATAGGAGCAACATGATACCCAAACCTACCCTCTCCTTTGAGAGAAAAAAGCCATGCTTGTACATAAGAGTCATCAACAAATTCCAGGCTCACTGGACCCCAGGGTACAGCATAGGAGAACAGAGGTTGCTAAGCATGCCTCAGCTGGCTCTGAGCTACTGGGGGTTTAGCTTCAGCTCCCTCCGAACTCACCATGTCCTTCTGAGGGACTACCTCACCCAGAATTTTAGAACTCTTTTCTTATGCAGAGAGCTTTGCCAAGGCAACAATACATAAAATACTTAAGGTTCATTATTTCATTGACTTCATGGATCCCAATGACAAAGTTCTTATTCATCCAAAGTTATATTGAACAAAACCAAGGTTAAGTGCTATCCTCAGGGCTGCAGAGCTTACAAATGACAAGGGCAGGATTTCAAACTTCCATACAGTGTTCTCCCTACTATACTTGGCAGTAAAAAGAAAGAGGCATACTGTGAATGACTTGACCTTCAAGAAGGGACAACCTGGGGGTCAGCAAAAGGGTGACTTCTGCTGCAAAATCATTCAATTGAATATTTTTCTCACAAAGAACGACCTGCCCATCAACTATCCCTTAAATGTGTATGCCGCCACCTTCTGGACGGTGGGAGGCACTGACGCCTCATCCTTTCTGTTAAGAAAGAACTACTATCCTGGTGGTTGCTTGATTGAACAGGAGGAACTCTGTTCAGATAAGATGGCTTGGACCTGTGCTATTCAATTTTTATCAGTTAATTGAATCAGTCATTGCTCATTTACCTGCTCATCTCTGATTGGGTCTCCAAATAACATTTCTCAATAATGATCTTTCAGATATTAGATCTATCTAATAGGGAAGGGATGTTCAGACTTATATTCCCAAATGGGAAATGAACAGAAAGCCAAAACAAAAGGAAAACTTGCTAACCATTAAGACATGCTTATTCATTTCCTGAAGGGGCAACACCTGAGGTCTTGGGTACTAGGGATGGAACTCTGGTCATCAAACTTATGAAGCAAGCTCTTTACTGATTTGTCTGTTTCTCCACCCTGTGTTTATTTTTCTATCAAAGGAGGATTTTATAATGTTGAAAAAGTATGATGACTGTGAACTCAAGAATCATGCAAATCAGCTCCACTCACTAATAAATAACTAGTTCTCCATAATAAGAGTGTCTAGGATTAAAGCCAAGGCAAGGGCTCCTGATCACCCATTGTGAGTGACAGCTGAGCACCTCCCCTCATAATCCCACTACACAACAGGCAGTGAGAAAAATCCAGGTAAAAAATGTTTGAGGCAGGAAACACTACCCAATGCTCTAAAATATACAGCTAAAATATTGCACAGAAAAGTTTTTATTTCAAAACTACAGGGGGGGGAGAGAGAAGGAGAGAAGGAGAGAAGGAGGGAAGGAGGGAAGGAGGGAAGGAGGGAAGAAAGGAGGGAGGAAGGGAAGGAGGGAGGAAAGGAGGGAGAGGGTTATGTCCAGGCAACCTTCCAGGAATCCTACCCACCAGGAGCAGCCCAGCTAAATTAGCTAGTCAGGGATAGAGCATGGGATGTACTTTCTGCTCAAATCTCAGCCATCCCACTGCACCCAAAAACAAGGAACATGGAAAGTGAATTTGCTTGCAGATATAAAACAAGAAAAATTGAATTCCCTCATTATTCATTGTTTCTGCAAACATTTATTCAGGTTTTACCATGGGCCAGACACTGGGGAAAGAACAATAAACAAAATATTCCCATGGAGCATATGCACTCTTAGAAAAAGGCACAATCAACTGAAAATATGTGTGTCCAAAGGCCATAGATGGAGGTAGAAAATAAATCAAGAAAATAAGAAATAATGGGTTTATTCTAATAGAGAGACCCAGAAGCCCTGCTTGATGACAGGGTATTTGAGCACATATTTGAAGAAAAAGGAAGACGTCAACAAATGGAGTTCAGGTAAAGGCACTGGGGTGTTTTCAGGCTGGACGCTGTGACAGACAAGCAAGAATGTTAAGAGAAGTGACTAAGTGGCATAGACTAAGATCCCAGTGAAGCAGGCTCTGGGGGTGAAACTATTGTGAAGGAAGTTTACATCAGGAATATTCTTAGGACTGATACATAGGAAAGGAAAGGGATCTGGACATGGTGACTTGCTTATTACTATAACTCTAAAATTCCAAAGAATTAGAAGGAGGATCGGAAATGCAAGGCTATCTTTCGCTACATAGCAAATGAGAGGCTAGCTGTGGCTATGTGAGAGTTAGAGAGAAAGGAGAAAAGAACAGAGTTAATAAATGGAGAAATTGGACCAGAGATGTAAGCCCTAAAGCTCAGATGGTTCTTCAACATTATCCCATAATAGGAAGGATGCCAGCCTCTGTACTTGTACATCTACCAGTAGTGAGATGCAAGCTGTCCCAGGAAAGAGGCATGGCCTTGAGAGAAGTAACATTTCCCATCGATGGGCAATTTCCACAGAATTGACAACTTTAGGAAATAAATCTTTCAGTGTTTAGAGTAAATTTGGATGACATCACTGAATCTACTGTACCATGAAGAAAGATGAGGCCAGCCTTCTTTGTTCATGAGTTCTGCAGCAATGGATTCAATCAACTACAGTTAAAAATATCAAAGCCAGGTGATCTCTGCTAAATACAAACAAGACTTTTTTCTTTCTCTTTTCCCTAAACAATGAGAAGTAACAATTTATGCAACATTTACTTACAGCGTTTTATTAACATAATGGTGACTTTCAATAGACAAAAGGGTATATGTAAGCTATATACATAACACTTACATGTAGATGTATAAGTATACAAATCCAGAATGCATTTTATATAGGAAACATGACCATTACAAATTTTGGTATTCATAGAAAGGTCTGGAACTAAGCCCCTGGGGAGCCTAGAGACAACTGTAGCTTTAAAGGATTGTTCCAGCTGTTGTTTTCAGAGGAGTCTGCTGATATAGATTATAGTTAGGTTAAAAATGACATCATTTGTTCAGAACTTAAAGGAAACCATACTTGCAAAAGAGAAAGAAAATACACTTTCAATGAGGGCAGTGAGGTTGCCACAGAATGCCAAGGTGTTTTGGAGAACCCCTGTCTGCAGCAGAGAAGTATGGGAAGGGAAACCATAGAGCAGACTCTAGACAAAGAGGACACAGGAACAAGGCTCCACCATTCAGATATAGTGACAACACAAAATCAGGGAAGCCCTTTGATAAAGATGAATCAGGTTCAAACAAATTGCTTAGCATTGTTGTTGGCAAGAAAAATCCAGAGGACCAGAATGTCTTTGACAATTTTCCAGAGAGTACAGACAGTAAATCATAGTGCTCAGCAAAAGTGCATAGCATCGGGGAGTTGACAAAAAGAACATGGAGCACCCCACGAGGAAAGTAGTGGTTCTGGACTTGGGGTATGTCACAATAGCTGGAGTGATGATAAATCAGACACAGAAAATACAAAATAGACCCTGGATCATGTGGTTCAGTGAGTTTCCCAAGTGAAATAGACAGTAATCAGAGACAGAGAAGCACAGATTCTTAAGGCAGTTTCATGGGCTACAGCATTCAATGGTCATCCTGGATAAAAGCCATTGGAAAGGCTCCATTTTACAACTCAAAAATTGTGTGTGCTGATTCCAGATATTACCTTCAGAGCCTCTGCACTCTCTCTGAAAACAGATTTCTTACCAGAAAGGCCTCAGTGGCCCCAATCTGGGTGGCTACATCAGAATACTCATTAATGGCTTCAATTACCTTGTTTAAAACAAGAATATAAGGTAAAAGAATATGCAAATGTTAATATGGACAAGAAATGATTGCAAAAAAGAGGAAACAATGAAGATGTGGTGCAGTTTATAGGCAGAAAGAAGACACTGCTTAGATAACAATATCAAATTCTCAAAGGAAGACATTTGAACAAATATAAAACACAAAGAAAACCCCAACATTAGCAGCCAAGGGAAAGGGATCATAGATCTAAACACAGTGAACATGTTACAGATCTGTAGAAGCTCCTATATTTTAAATTATTCACCATCATCACAAATATTTAGAAGCTTTTGAGTATGTCATAAGAAACAAACTTTACACTGAGTGCACACAGATTGATGTTGAGAAACCCTTTGTCATGTGTTCATCTCCCTGTCTTTACCACACATCCCTAGAGGTCACATGGTATTTAGCTAAGAAATTGGAACTCTAATGAAACCCCAGCCTTATGATGAAGCCATACTGGTGACTTTCATAGTGTACTACATAACAAAAGTTAAGAAAAAACATTCAAAATAGAAACAGGGTTTGATTATGTACTATTTATATAATCAAAAGTTCATGTGTTAAAAGATTAATCCTAATTAACATATTGATTATATTTGGGGGTTATAGATAGATGATGATTAGGAGACTTAAGCTGGCATATTTGCTCTGTCTTGCTATGTGAAGCCCTCCAACATGTGATGCTGAGAATGCTGGCAGTGTACTCTTGACTTGCCCAAACTGAGCTACATTAATCTCTATCCTTTATGAAAGACTTATTCTGTGATGCTGTGTTAGAGGCATAGAAAATAAATAAATAGAAACTGCAAGTGGAAAGATGAATAAAATTTTTTAATAGTAACATGTATAGGCTACTGGCACAACAAACGTTATTTGTTAAATTAGAGCAATATATGACCCTACAGCATAAAAATGTAAGGGCAAAAATAACAACAGCAAGTGTTCCTATAAAGCTTGTAGGGAAGAACAGAAGAAATGGCACAGACTAATAACAAACAAAAATAGACATGAATGAGTAGAAAATGGCAGAATTAGTCTTCACCTTGGCTCTATGAAAATCTGGATAAAAGAAACAAAGTTTTGTTGAAACTAATCAAGACCAAAGGCAAAAGGAGTAAGTAGGAAAAAATTAGAGGAACCAAAATTCTATCAGCTCTATACATTGTTTTTATAGCTATAAGTGAATACTCTGAATGCCTGGGAAATAGTGCCATCAAATGCTCCATGGATATTTCCCAGAGGGGAAAAAAACACAAAAATTGACACAATAAGTACAAAACTTAACAGACTTAAAATCATAGCTGAATGGCTTTGAGAAATGACCCAAATGAACTTTGGGCTCTTTTGCTTTATGTGTTGCTATTGTTTTTAGTTCTGTCACAGGTCCCAGTCTAGTGAAAGGATGCATAGACAGTGACTTTAAGGGAGTAAATATGAAGCTGACCACCTACAACATGTCTTGGAAAGCTGTAGAGAGAACTGAGTTTCCTCCAGTCAATAAGAATCCCATTCAACAAGCTAGATAATCCAAAAGAGTTAACACAACACTATACAACTCAGCCACCCAAAATGATCAGTCGTCATTCAAGACTTGACTCTAAATGTTTCTCTTTGGCTTACAGCTATGGTTGGTCCAGTCCAGATGAGGAAGCTGTGAACAGAGCAGTTGGTAAATTACAAATGAACCAATAGTGTTTCTCCTACCATATTAGCAATCTCAGTTATCCAAAATCAACCGTGATTCAAAAATGCTAAGGGAAATCTCAGAAAAAAAATGTCATAAATCTTAAATTACTAGCCAATTTACAAATATGAATATTGTCATAGAACTAAGTCTCCACACTATTTATGCTACCTCCCCTTCATCATTTAGAATACCAGGCTTAGGTCTGTGTGTCATTTTAGGCATCTACTAGTATGGCTGGAATGTATCCCCAGGAAATAGAAGGGGCCTACTGTACCTCTTTCAACCTTGTTGAAAAGTGTATAGTAGTTGATTTGACTCATTGTTCTTTAGGCAAAGGACTACAGTTAGGCACAATCTGCTACACCGGTCAAACTTGGAATCTCAATTTCTCTTTAGGGCTTAATTAATTCAGGCCAGGGAAAGACAGACACCAGGAAGTGCCTGAGACTCTCAGAAAAAAATCTAACATTCACCTTGGATGGAGATGACAAAGATGAAATGACTAGACAGCACCCAATGTGGGTCTGTCTGAAGGGGGCCATGAAGAGCAACAGGGGTTGTGGGTAGCAGGCAAGAACTCTTCCTAAGCTGCAGTGACATTATGAAACAACAGCAAACACTTAAGTCTGAATCTCTGCTCAGGTTCTAAATTGTAGGCAGTGGGAAGTGTTTTCAATGACTTTAGGAAACTCATGTACTCATTGTGAAGACTGAGGTGTTAGTTTCTAGGATGAGCTTTCAGTCATAGGTCCAGCAGCTGCTACTACATTGCTACTGCATCACAAAGTGGGTCCTCTGGATCCTTATTGGTTTGCCAATGGCTCACATTGATCATGGAGAATCGAAGGCAGGTGTCTGCACCCTCACAAAAGGATGTAATGGAGATGAGGGGTCAGATATTATTGTTGAAAAGAAAGGGTTTACAAAGAAGGTAATTGTCACAGCGAATGGGCAGAAAATATTCAGAGCATGGCAAATAACAACAATTACTGAAGGTGAGAGGAAGTCTACTGTAAAATAGAATACATAATCATAATTTCTTATGAATTAAATGTAAATGCACTGCAGAGACATGTATATAGACTTCTACCTAATTGTGGGTTTTTCAAATATTTGAAGAAATCTTTATTTGCCAGAAATACAACTGGAGAATAGAAAACACCACATGGTGAAGCACATTCCCAAAGAAGAAAATTATCATGGAATTCATAAATCTATTAGTAAATATGTGACCATGTAGTTCCAAAACAAAATTAAATGAAGACCAGATGAAAACATTTATTCTATACATCTCCCAGTCATGTGGCTTGGAATTTTTGTCAGAAAATTTGTTTCCACCGTTTGCTAGTTACTCTGAATGTATGCAATAGAGCTCTAAAGATTCCAAGTGCCTATTTAAAACCTGTTGAGTCAAAAATGATGAAATGGAGGACACTCACAATAATTCTTGGACTCCTGGAGCTCCTAAGACATGCTACAAAAATAGATCTTTATTCTCAGGAAAATATAGCCAGAGCTAACTTCCTTATGCTATACATAAAATCTTAGCCTCAGAGCCAGTACAGATAGTACAGATAGCTTTTTAACTGATCTCTAAACAACCACAAACCAAGTACGTTGGGGAAAAAAACAGGAAATTTAAGATTTTTGGTGAAAGACAGTACTTCACACATCTAATCTAAATCAAAGAGCCTGCAGACAGCTTTCAGTAAGATAAAAGGAATGAAATATATACAAATTCTATGGATAAAAAAATGAAAAAGGTTTTACATTAAGCTAAAACCTAATTTAATTCAATTCTACTTGCGTACAAGCTTTTGCATCTCAATGTCAGACTTCTAAATGTTAACCAGACTATTGTTAATACTAAAAACTTAGTCTTTGACCCAGAGTAATATTGATCTGCATTTAGGAAAGTTTATCCAACTGAATGCTTCTGGTCTTGAAAAGCATTTTATATGCATTATTGAAGGCAGATTGTGGTGCTAATATGGTTTATGTCTTAAGAACTTTTAAAAAGTAACAGACCCCAAAAGTCCACATATACATTGGCTCAGTGTTTTTAAAAAATGCCTTTGTGAGCCTTGGTTCATAATTAGCTTAAATTTCTGTAGAAAAATCAGTATCAAACACTTACCAGAAGTCACACAAAACAGGCAATGCATATAAACATAATTTTCAATGTTATGTTGCCTATAAAGCAATAATGCAATTTATATGGAATGTTATGGATATGAGAAGTGGAAATGTGAAAATAGCTAATTGTTTAGTAAAAAATGTCAACATGTTAAAAAGGGGAATGCTAACTAATGTAGGTTATTGCATTTGTGATTTGTTTTTGAGCTCTTGGCTTTGACAGCTTCAAAGAATGGAAAGATGAGAAGTTAAATTTTGTATATATTGTCAAGGAAAAGATCTTCAAGAGTCAAGTCCCTTCCTGTAGTAAAAGATATATCTTTAAAGAATTCTGATTGTTAAAACTTACCTAACCAAAACAGATGCAAGGTTTTGTTTCTGCAGACTACTTGGTATTCAAAAAGTGTTCATAAATTTAGTTTATCAGTTGTCAAGAAGTTACTTTATGAGAAAATTGTGTAATTATATTCTTCCCAAGCAAGTTTTTTAGTCATTGGAATTGAATCACATGTTATAAAATGGAGAACTGAATCACAAAGGGAATCACATATTCACAATGACACTTAACACCATGAGAAACTTTTTTACTGATTACTGTTAAACTTTTATTGATTGATGCATATCTGACTAATCTAAAATATACACATTTTCTCATGATAGATTAGGAATACCACAAGTGGATTGATGGGGCAATCTGGGCTATATAATTGCATATGAGATATTTGAAAAGATGTATTTAGTATTAGGATGAACAACAAAGGACATGGGAAAATTATCTTTAGTACAGCTTTTGAAATTACTTGGTCAGGAACAACAAAAACACAATGTTATGTTTCTATTTGATGGGGAAAAATTAAAATATAGAAGGGTTTTATGCTTTAAGAAAAAGTAGTCAATCCTAGAGTAAATGGTTGCTCAAGTTCCTAGAAACTCCAATAATACCCTCCATGACTGTTTTCTCCCCACTTATAAATACAATAAACAGGAATTCAGTGGTGGGTATAAAGTTAATGAATAGACAACTTACTTTAACAATACATAAACAGACTTCTTGGGATGTTTCCATCTAAGTATTTAGGTAAGACTGTTGTTGGTTCATCCTGAAGATGTTCCCATCACAAAAGCACTGAATTAGAAAATGTAGCTTGGTATATCATATTGTGGAAGACAAAAAAAATTACCCACAATGTCTGCTATAGGTCTGACTAGCATATCAAAATACTTAGCCAATGCCCCAAGATTCCCAGAGTAGAATCTAAAGCCACACCCCGTTTTGTTTGGGGTGTCTGTCTGTCTGTCTGTCTGTCTGTCTGTCTTTCTGTGTGTCCGCCTGTCACATGTATTCACACATGTGAGTATGCAGAGGTTATGTATGTGTCTTCCTCTATGCCTCTTCTTTGTATTGCTTTGAGACAGGGCCTCTCTCTGAATAAGAACCTTGCTGTTTTTCTAGGCCTCACTGGCCAGAAGTACTCAGGAGCCACTTGTCTCTACCTATGCTGCATTTCTGGGGTTATTGTCTCTCAAAACCACTTTTGGCTTTTTATATGTATGCTAGTGATTCATGTTTGCATGAGTACTCAGATACTTATGTTTGCAATGCAAGAAGTTTGATCCTCACACCATATCCCAACACCCATTTTCTTTTATAGGTCAAAGCAGAAAACCATATTGTACAAAAAAATTCTCTATTGTTCACTAATATCTGGGTCAAAACACCAGACCAGATATTACAGCAGTAATAAGAAAGACCAAAGCAGTGACCTGGGGTATGTCTATATGCCAAGTGTTATGAGGTCACTTTTTCTTTTTTTTCATATTATAACATTTCTTGAAATACCAATCAGGAAGTAAGTGTCATCTTTGTACCTTGGACCCAGGTACCAGAACCCTTAAAGAAATTCAAGGCCATGGATGCTTAAGTCTCTTGGAGAAAATGTACCATTTATCCACTAGCACATGAACATCCTCTCGTGTATCTTGAATACAAAATATAGAGTAAAAGTAATATCCATAGTTGGACTGTATTATTTAGGTCTGAAGACAAAAAAAAAATGCTTCTATAGACCATGAAAAGAAAAATACTATTTTTTCTGAATATTTTCTATCTGAGGTTAATTTAATCTTTGAATGTGGATATAAAGAGCCAGATTATAGGACCTCTTCTAGAAATTAAAGTGAGTCTAGAAACATTCCACTATTGTCCATAATTAATTAGAATTTGATTCAAACTTTACTCTGCCTGACCCCATAGCCCTGATCTTTCTTCAATACAAAAAGCATTTGGACCTGGAATGATTGACAAGTCCATACCACCTGTTTTTACTGTTCAAATATTCCTGCTGTCAATATTCCACAACAGTTGCATCCCCCCCCACTGCCATGTGATAGGGCACCTTCTCAAGTCCTCCTTCCAAATGTTACCATCTCTGATATCCCTAGTACTTCTTCACTAACCTCTGAGCATCGTAAAGTGGCCAGTTTCTTTGTGCCATTGATCTTTCTTCAATACAAAAAGCATTTGGTCCTGGAATGATTGACAAGTCCATACCACCTGTTTTTACTGTTCAAATATTCCTGCTGTCAATGTTCCGCAACAGTTGCATGCCCCCCCCTCACTGCCATGTGATAGGGCAACTTTTCAAGTCCTCCTTCCAAATGTTACCATCTCTGATATCCCTAATACTTCTTCCCTAACCTCTGAGCATCATAAAGTGGCCAGTTTCTTTGTGTCATTGATCCCAGAATTTTTTTTTTTTATTCTATCAGGACTCTAATGACTACCTTCAGCCTGAAATCAGGAGAACACATACCAGGGGTCTAGTGATTTAAAAAGTAATGGCTGTTTTAAATACACAAGAAAGGTAAATTGCCATGTGTCCACCAGATTCCAGGCATGTCTGTATGAAATGGTTGAGGATACTGGCTGGAACCTGTTGGTGCCTTTCTAGGTCCAATTTCTTCCTGATCAGGCAAATGTCCATGCTTCTTGTGATTTCAAGCTTATTAGGGCGCTGTGATAGCAGCCTGTGCTTCAGCCCATTAGCTACTTGCTCCTTAAATGGAATCCGTTAGCTAAATACAACCTGGAGCCTCCAGTCGTTTGCACTAATTGTGTTGAGTTGTTTTGTTAAGGTAAATAACAGAATTTACCAGTGTATACACATGAAGGCCATAGTTTTCCTGTTTGTACTAGATAGTAAGAATGCGAGACATTGTTTCCCCCAGCTTATTCAGCTGTCAGCTAAATAGGATGCTAAATAGGAGGTCCTGTTCAGTGAGAAGCCCACTTCTGGGCATTTATTCACAAATTCTTCTGTTGAGAAATGAGGAACAGGGGGTGGACTCCTCCTTGAGCTCGAAAATCCAACCATACGATGGTCTCAGGATGAGGCTAGGTAGTAGAAAACTGTTCTGATTGCCAAGACCCTATAGCATGATGGGTCAACCAAAACTTTGTAGAAACAGAACATACATTCTCATCCCTCAACTCTTCTGTAAGGCAAAGCAATTGAGAATTAATCCACCTTTCTCTTTTTTGATGCCTAGCCATTTTGACCAGACTAGTTTCTAGTTAATTTGGTCCATGGACTCAAAACATATTATGGGATTATAAATGGAATGGTAAAACACCCATAGACAAATTGTATGTGTTGAATTTTATAAAAAGAAAAGGAATCCAGGGATGTGTTTGTGGAGGCTCAGTATGATGCTGGGGAGGGGATGCTTCTACAGGCCCGTGCTGAGGCATCCTCTCCCCCTGAGGTACCAGCCATATAGGTATAGTATAAAATAGTGTATTTAGGGCATGGGAAGGAAGAGAGAGAGAGGAGGGAGAGGGGGAGGGAGGGAGGGAGATAGAGAGACAGAAACAGAGACAGACAGAGAGACAGAGACAGAAAGACAGAGACAGAAAAGGAGCAAAGGCCAGAAATGAACATGTGGAGAGAGAGGGGAAAAGGAATGGTGAGAGAACGGACAGAGAGAGAAGAGTTTAAGAGGGTCAGAGAGTAAGAGAGTGAGGAGGGGGCAAACAGCTCCTTTTATAGTGAGTCAGTCATATCTGGCTATTGCCAGGTAACTGTGAGGCAGAACCTAGAAGGAATGCTAATACTATGGATTGAGGTAGATCTGTATAGTTAAGTCAGTCTTACAGCTCTCCTATGTGTACCCAAAATATCAACCATATTTTCATGGTTCAAACCTAGGACTATAACAACAACAATAAATATAGCAAAGTAAAAACAACACATTTAGTCTAATAACCTGGTCAAGAAGAACAAAAAAAAAGGTAGAGGATTTCAGATTTTTCCTATTTTGTTTGGCTGACCCTCTTTCTAGAATGGTAATTTATTTTTAATTTCTTTTATTTTTACTTTATGTTTATAGATGCTTTGTCTAGGTATATCTGTGTACCATGTGCATGCCTGGTGCCTATGAAGGTCAAAAGAGGGCATCAGATGCCCTGGAACTGGAGTTATGGATGGTTTTGAGCCACTAGATGGGTGCTAAGAATGGAATCCTGATCCCCTGTAAAAGCAGCAAGTTCTCTTAGCCACTGAGTCATCTCTTCAGTTCCAAAAGTTGTTTTGGAATGCCGGGTCATTAGATAGTTTATGTCCAACTCCAATGTAATAAGCTTAATCTTTTGTTACTGAATTGCCCTGCTGCTCTTTAGATTAATTGTATTTCCAGTATCCCATTGAAGAAAAATAGGAACTTGTGGGAATAATAATGGCCCCCATGTCATCCTCACTGTTTCTTGTCTATCTAACATATAAAAATAACTCTTGTCTTTTTCAGACACTTAACTTTTACATGAACTTAGACTGCATACCTTTAATCTGCCTCAGTTCATTCCATGGTTGTTGATGGGCACTAATTATCCACTGTTAGATTTTGCTAGACTTGATAATAGTTGCTCATCATGTAGTAACAGGTATGTATGGTTTGAGAATAAACATCAAGTAAATTAGAGTGGTATGACCAAATGGACTTCAAAATATTTTAACCACCAAAGAAATTTTAAAAAGAAAAACAATATATGAAGCAAACATGGGAAAACTTGAATAATCATTTAAATTTGATGAGAAATATGTAAGGGCTCACTTAAACTTTTAGTTATCTTAGATGTGCCTTCAGCTATTGTGTGTATATACCTCCTTCATAATACTTGGAAAGGTCTAGCTGTCCTTCAGCAGTGATGGGATCTAGACTGTGCATAGGTGAAATATCCTTTGGAAATGTCTGCAAACATCTGAGCATGCCAAGAATTCGGGGGTTGTGACATGGGCTTCATCTTGGCCATCTCCAGAGACCAGTGCACTAAAGTGGCATTTCCTAACAGGTTGCCACAGGACAGCAAGCTAGTGACAAGTGACAAGCAAGAAATGGGTTCCACTGGCATGTGCACTTAAGAAGCAACTTCCACTGGGTGTCTGCTCAGCTCCTCTTCCTGCACATTAGCACTTTAAAGGCTCTGCTCCATCCTACAGGGACAAAGGAAAATCACCTTGTGATCTGACCCTGTTAGCTTGAGAGATGAGGAAAAGATCCTGGCAAGGAGAAGCAAAGGGGACATGACACACATAAAATGCCCATCCCATTCAAGGGCACATATCTACCAGGCATTCTGCTAAGTGACTATTCTGATACCTACAAAAGATCCTCATATTATGCTTTTGCCAGGCACTCCCTGGCTGTAACACATGGAAGCCTTCATTCAATAATTCATCTCTCCTGTCATGCTGTAAACGCTCACGAGTCTGTATCATCATTTGTTCACTGCTGAGAGTTACCACAAGCATCTCTTTCACTAAAAGCACCACCTATCAGCTGATGGGTGCTTCCTAGAGTCCTTGTTAGATAAATAGCTCTTCTATCTCATTTAATCCACAGAACAGTGATAAGAGAGATCACTCAGTTTTATGGACGAGGGCCAGAAAAATATGGAGATATTGGGGGTTGGGGGAAGTTGGAGCTTTCTAAAGCTGGGAAGTGGCATATCTGGCAATGACAATTAATTTTGTTGACTTTCAAGTTCCTGCATGGGACCTGGAGAGACAGATGGCTTAGAGAGGAAAAGCATTTGCTATTCTAACATGAGAACCTTAGTTCCAATGACATCATCAACATAAAAGAGAGGGTGTGGTCATTTGCATAAGTGTCTATGTCTTAGTCAGGGTTATTCTTGCTATAAATGAAACACCAAGGCAAAAAAAAAAAATTGGAGAGGAAATCAAGAGCAAACATCAATCACACCTTCATGAGTGACTAGTCTAGAAAATAACTGACTAGTATTTATCTAAAGTTAAGGTCATTAAAAACAAAAACATAACAGCTAAGTATAAAGCAACAAGCTAAACTGGATTATGAAAAAGAATTAGCATTAATTCAAAATTTGGGATTATCAAAATAAAATTGGAAGTTCAGTGAAGAACATTGTGTTGATCTCAATTTTAATAATTATATCATGCTTAACAATATTGGATTTGTTTCTAGTTTTTCTGTTTCCTCTGAGTCAGAGTTCAAGCTGTCCTAGAATGCACTATGCAACCATTCATGGCCTTCCTAATCTTCTTGTCCCTATGAGTGAATTGAGGCAATGAGCCACCATGCCCAGTTTATGCAGTTCTGGGAATCAAACCCAGGGCTTTGAGCATGCTAGGCAAGCTCCGTAACTACTAAGCCACTTCTCGCCCCACTTAATGGTATGGAAACCAATAATCATGGATTCATGTTCAGAGCCTTACTATCTCTTTGTTTAGAAAATCACAAAGGGTTAAAATTAAGATGAATAAAATCAAAAGGACTGACTTCCTTATGCAAACTCCGAGAGAACAATTTCTTAAGTACTTTTAAAATTGTAATAAAACAAAAGTAATATCTGTTTAACATCTGGGCATTTTAGGCCTATAGTACAGTGTCTGTTGTAAATGTACATTATTTTACAACCATTAGCACCACCTGTCTACAGAACCTTTTGGAGTTTCGATTCTGAAAATCTGTACTCATTAAAGCATACGTTCTTTCCCTTTCCCAGCTTCTATAGGCTGTCCCTTCTTAATTCATGATTCACTTCGAATTTCAGAGACAATAGGATAACACTGAATAAGCTTTCTTTTATAGGTATCTGTGTTTAGCTGGGCCCACCAGAAAAAATAATACATAATCATTACCTCACCTCAAATTTTTAATCCAATCACGGCTGTATAAGCCTTTAGCTATGTAAGGTGCTATATTCAGAAACGCAAGGGATGTGAATATTAACATATTAAATAAAAGATACTATTCTTCTTCTATGGTTATATAAAATCTCCTTATATTAGCTTCACAAGTTTCCTGCAAATACAATATCTTTAGAAATAAAATAACCCAAAATAAATCAATAGGTATACAATGGGCTGTACTGGACACATAAGACATTAAAATTAAAAATCTATAGAATCCCAAAACAGAATGTGGGCTACTGATATTAGTCCTGCTATTGATCAAATTTTAGAGACCTTTGTTAATTCTTATTGATGGAGAAATAGTAGAGCTGCATGCAAAGTGATTCCTGAAAAATCCTTCTAGAAAACGTGTGTGTGTGTAGACACTGGATTGAGCTAGCAGTAACAAAAGTTATTTCAATACCTCAGGAGCAGATGTTTGGCTGACCATAGTTGTTCACTGGGGTCCACACTCTCTTTTTTAATGGATATTTTATTTATTTGCATTTCAAATGCTATCCCCTTTCTTGATTTCTCTTCCACAAGCCCCCTATCCTCTCTCCCTTCCCCTGCTTCTATGAGGATGCTTCCCACCCAACCACCCACTCTGTCATGGGAAGACCTATAGTTTTCCACAGGCTCCCATTGTATATTTAAAACTGCACTAAACAAATGGCATTTGCCCTTAGCTTTCATAACACTGAAGCACAAGCATCCCCCACTGAGCAGGATGCTACTGCAGCATGCTGACAGGGTTAGTAACAAGAAGCTGGTGACTCTGCTGATGTCTCTCATCTAAGACAGAGTTACATTTGATTCCAAAGGCCCTGGGTAAAGTGTGTCTCTCTGCAGGAGGCCTAGAAGTTAAAGAAAAAAATGCTACATTTCTGAATCTTCTCTAGTACATGTTTTTCTTCACGAAAACCATATGACCTATAGAATTTCCCCCATGAATTTCATTTCATGAAAATTTTGAGAAACAAGCTACTTTAGAGAAAAATACACTTATCCTTTACTTGAATAGTTCATAAATTTATTATTAGTGGATAAAAATTACTTGATGTTGTATGTCTGCTTCTCTTAGACATGCCTGCAGCCACTTGAAGACCACAACTTGCTAAAACCAATTAAAAGACACTGTGTAACTTCTTGCAGCTCAGGATAACTACCCCAATAAAAGTAACAGATTCAGAAAATGTATGTGTAACCTTTTTACCAATGGATATTCTTCTCATGAACTGAAGCAGCTCAAAAGGTACTGTGTTCTTAGAAGTTATTTGAATGAATGAATGGCTTTACAGTGAATGGTGAGCAATTGAAAAGCACAAGAGCCAGATAAGGCAAGGAAGTTAGAACATGGGACAAGACAGACTGTGAATCATTAAAAAAAAATAGAGGAAAAGCTGTTCTGTAAACATTATTGTCAATGGAGAAAACACATTTTTAATTTTTTTGTATTCTCAGTAGAATCCAAAATTATGGTATGTGTAAGATAATAACTAGTATTCATATAGAGAAACACAAGGATTGACCTTCTTCACAAGAGAATCCTTTTTTGTTGTTGTTGTTTTTTTCAAGACAGGGTTTCTCTGTGTAGCCCTGGCTGTCCTGGAACTCACTCTACAGAGCAGGCTGGCCTCGAACTCAGAAATCTGCCTGCCTCTGCCTCCCAAGTGCTGGGATTAAAGGCGTGCGCCACCACTGCCCGGCAAGACAATCCTCTATACCATGAAACAAAATAACTCTTGGAAATAAGCCATCACCTTCATTGGCCTGATTTTTAGTTTTTGTTTCTTTTAATTTTTAAGACTAGAAAAACATATAAAATAGGAATGACAAGAAAAGTTAGAATAATATTAATAATAGCCAACTACCCAAAACAATAGCAGCCATCAAAATCTATGCATATATAACCTAGAAGTATCTCTCCCTGAAAAAATATTAAACACAAAACACACATATGCAGAGACAGATAGGCAGACAGACAGACAGACAGACAGACAGACAGACAGACAGACAGACAAACAGAGAAACAGAGAAACAGAGACACACAGAGAGAGAATATGTTAGAGTATGATCAGGGAATTGATTTAAAACTTGTATCTTACCCAAGTGTAGTGATAATTCTTTTCTAATATTACTTTCCACAAGAAATACAACTTCTAGAAGGAAATGTCTTTGATCTCATGCTAAAGCCCATGGGCATACTCTAAGGAAGGATTGTCCCCACCACAAATGTAGCAATCTCTTAAAGAAAAGCTACAGACTAGAGCCATGCTTCAGCTTATGAGTTGACATTGAGAAATGAATGTACTTTATTAAAGGAAACACTGAGGGTGCACACAGTGAAGAACCTTTACCTACAAAACAAAACCCCTGACACTGTTCTGGCAGCTGAGGGATCTAGTAACTGTTTCATGCCTACAAGCCCAGCAAAGAAGTTAGTCAATATACATACCTCTTCCATCCTCATAATATCTGTGGCTGGTGAAGAGATTCTCGTTCAAAAACCAGACTCACATTCACCCAACAAGATACATTAAATTGGGTGTCTTGTCATAGAGTCTATGAAGTATGGAAGATGAAGATATATCCATGGGAAGTAAATAGGTGGGAAAAAGCCAGAATTCCATTTTAGACATCTTATTGTGGCTATGAGAAAATACCAAACATCAACTCTGTTAAAAATTGGACCTTTTAAAACTCTCCTCTTAGACTCAGCATCTCACAGTGTAGATCAAAAACAAAAATAAAATATGTGCTGCTTTTACAAGACACCACCCAAACCAAATGAATCTGAAACATTAACATTAAAAGGTTATACTGGCTGTCCACAAGTAAATATAACTCCAGGGTAGCTATTTCTATGTCAAAGTAGAAGTCAAGGCAAAATGCATTAAGTGGAGAAAAGGTTACTTCCCACAGATAGAAAGTACAGCCCATAATGAAGACCTAACAATCATGAACCTTTGGAAATGAATTACATAGCATCAAAGTGTAGAGCAACAACCATTAGGAATGCAGACACAAACTGACAGCAGCAGCTACAGCAGAAGGCTCTTGGAGCTATGAAATGTCAGCTAGCTCAAGTAAGCCAATAACAAATGCATAAGGAAGGAAATAAACAAGCAAACCAACAAATAAGGCTGCAGAGGTTTCACACAGTGTAATGAATAGGTGCAGGGGATTTGTATAGCATGCACTTTAGACATTAATCTTACCCTTCTCCTCTTTTCTCCTATCTACATACATGCCTCACCTCTCCACTTCTGCTTCCACTTCATTTCTTTCCTTACTTATTTGTAAAGGAAACAAGGGAGCAGGTATATGCATATAAATCCAAGTTATATTCAAATCCCTTCAGAATGATAGAGGATGCAAATAGTCAACTAAGAAAACTGTTTTAAGGTTGGGAGGAAATTATTTGACCAAAGAAGGTGTGAGAATGAGATGCAAACCCCAAGAGGCATCTTGGCCCTCGCCAGAGGAACAGCCTCAGCTGCCAAGTGATGGGCTGAGAACTTGTGATCCTGTTATGTCTACTCCCAAGACAGCTTTCCTTGGCCGCTGATGGGGTTTTTCACATCATTAGCTTTTACTTTAGCTTCTGCTTGAAAGTGGAGTATTTTATTATCTCAAACTTGATTCACTTTTTTCCCTCCAATATTTGAATACTTTATAGGTGTCATCTAGAAATTGTGAATGGTTCTTTCTAATCTAACATCTTCCCAAGAAAGATGTGGAAAGGTTTGGGAGTGGTGAAAGTTGACAACTGCAAAATTGGTGGTGGGGCTCAGTTTCCAATACTGCCATCACTTCTGACATTGATCACCAACTGGCACATGTTATCTGTTTGACTGAGACATTCCACTAACAAGCTAATGTGTTTGAATAGTTTCTCCTCACTGGGTAGCAGTTTGGAGAGGTTGTGAGATCTTTAGGAAGCAATTAGTGGCCTTTAGAAATGTGACTAGGGCCTGATTAGGATTGATGCCTCCTCCTGACTTCTGCCCCAGGTTCTTTCTGTGTCCCATCTACTGCTGAGAAGTGATCAGCTACAGGTTCCCAGGGGAAAGCTGAAGTCCCAGCCACCATGATTTCTGACCATAACACTCTGAGTTCAGAAAGACCCATCTTCATTTAAGTTGCTTCTTCTTGGTTATTTGGAGAAAAAAAAAACAATAAAAAAGGCAACCGATGCAGAAAGGTTCTCAAATTTTTCTCTTGGGTTTATGTGTTTTTAAGGATGGAGAAAATTCCTTGGATGTGTTCTATTGAAGATAAGGGTTTAACCAGAGGACAAATACACTGAATGAACTAAGCAGTACAGCACACAGGATGGAGTCCAGGGAGAAGGTAAGGTGTAGAACTTCCAATTTCCAACTGCCTCACCTTGAGAAGACAAGGCAATGCTTCTCTCTCAGCTATTTTGTCTGACTGTGAATACACATGCACTCTCAAACACATGAGACAGAGAGGGAGAATAATCTACCAAAAAAGTGCACCTGAGTTTAGTTTTTACTGAGGAATAATCATCATGTGAACATGATGATATCATGATCTACAGTGTTGATATGTCCCTAGCTTATATTGTTGATATTTCCCAACTCTATCACTGTCAGATATGACCATTCTCCACCCCCTTCACTCATTGTATTATGCTCTTAATCATACTGATCATCCCCAGGAAAACAGAGAGTCTCTACCAGGCATGATGTTTCAAAATTTTGAAATAACTTCCTATAATTCAGAATTCAAGGACAAGGGCCAGACACCTTAGTAGCATCAAGTTCTCCAACATGCAGAAGTGCCAAGATGTCAGTGTAGGATATATATATATATATATATATATATATATATATATATATATATATATATCACTAACTGGTGTTTATAAAGCTCTTTTATGCATCAGATAAAGTGCTGAATCCCTGAATAAACAACCTTCTGAAGCAAACAGGTGAATATGGTGGCCAAGGAGTCATGTCAGTGTATGGTCAGTGTATGCTAATGCTGAAAATTGTCTTTTCCTTCTTTTACCTCCAGTTTTAACTAGGGTGAATTAAAGGTAACAGAGAGCATGGGCCAGGCTCAAAATTTTATTCCATTCAACTTTGAACAGCTGCTTTTAGGATGAAAATCCATGAGAGCAGGGAGTTGTCTTGTTTTTGTTTTCTCAGTAGCATGCCCTCAGCACTGAAAAGACTGACACATAAAGAAGTCACTCAATAGATGTCACCTAAGTGAGACTTAACTATGCCCTTTTGTCTAGTGACACAAAGAGAAAATGTATCTATCTTGTTGAGATATTATAAGGATCAATAAATTAATGCAGCAAGATTGTTGACACCAAGTAAATGTTCAATAAATATAGATGCTGCAAGAAGTACTGCTAACATCAATATCAAATCCACCATAATGACAGACTCAGGCATTCATGGGAGTCCTATGTCTTGGTGAGTTTTCTGGGGCTATAACACAATGTTAAGAACCAGCATCATAAGCAATGTACACTTATTTAGCTCATAATTCTAAAGTCAAGTGTATAGTAAGAGTTAGGAGATTAACTAAAATAGTACAGTCCTTGCTGTTGTGCCATTACATGATGGGAGGGAAAGTACACATAGAACAGATAAAGAACTGAATTGGACTCAACAATTTATCATAAATCTGATTTCTAGATCACTAACTTAATCTTATGCTAACCACAAAATCCATACCTTTCCTCATGGCTTAATACATTTTTCTGAGACTATAATATAATCACTACATTTAATCCCTTCCATCTTGCCACTACCATGATGGCAACTAAATTTCAACTTGGAATGTATCTGTTAAGAAACAGAGAGTATACCTGATCGATCCTTCACACTTCCGAAAGCAGGATCAAGGCAGAGTATTCCAGGAATCTCCAAGGGTTATTCCACAGCACAATGTTTTCTTGTGCAATTTGTGCTTCAGACAACTTATTTGTTTCTTGTTCAATTCTTTTCCTTTCTTCGTGTCTTCATTTTGTTTTTCATCTTGTCATCAAACTCCAGGTCTTGAGCATCCTAGGCAAGTCCTCTAACACTGAATTACATCTCCAGCCCCATTTCTGTTAGCATCTTAATGTTTCCTTTTATTTCATCTTGATGCAGCTTGCTATGCTTTGAAATTTTAAGAGTCATAATGCTTTTATTATTTTCTTCACTTTTAAAAATATAGGTGCTTGGTGCTATAAAATTCCCCCATAAACATCTACCATAGAGTTTGGTATGATATGTGATCATTGCTTTCTGTCCTGAAATGGAATATTCTAGCCCATTCCATCCCTTGACTGACCATTGATTATGGTTTGAACTTAGAGTCCATATTCCTTGTAATAAATTTCCAAATGCATCTGGAAATATTAGTTAAGCTGAATTATTGGTCAAAAATGTCCTATGACCTCTCACAGACCAAAAGTAAGTTTAAAAACAATGAAACGTGCAGTATTCGTAAGAAGAGCTCCAAAGTTTCATGCTGAAATGTCCATATAGCAGGGTTATGACACAATTTATATGAGTCCCTTTCCTTAAACTCGGGGTGTCATTTACCAAGATAGACTCCGGGAGCAGCATCTCTTTCTATAGTTTCATGATTTGAACACTGATACCTACAGCAGTGCTCAAAGACCCCCTCATCTCACTGAGATGCATTTGTTGGTATCCACCATTGGCTGTGACAGCCAAGAGGCTGCATGTATGCACCATCACGATGCCTAAGAAATGTGTTCATTTTATGGTGTTGTGGCTGTTTGCTCTATGATTTAAGAACGTTTTCTCTTTACAACTACTGTTTTCTAAAGAAAAAACTCTAGATTTTTAGGGGGAGATTTCACAACTACACATAATCCTCAATATTTTATCTTGGAACTCACTGTGAGAAAACGAATTCCTTTCTCTAAGCTTCAGCCATGGGCCTCATCAACCCTAGTGGGCACTGATTGAATCTATTAAATTGAAAGCCAGCATTGCAGGCTCAGTACCACACAGGAATCAACCCCATTCAATCAGTGAAGCTTATACTGGCAAGTCTTCTAAATTTCCAAGCAGGAATACGCAAGAATGGAACCATGAAACTACTCATCATCTCTTTACATTGAGAATGGCCCCTCTATGGCTGCATCGTTTCCTCACTCTGCAGCTTGAGTGACTCTCTTAACCTCACGATATCACTCAACCCACCCATACACTGGGGACAATGTCAACAACCAAATGGGGTCACACAAGAAAATATATAGGAACAGTCTTGCAATATACAGTACATAGCACATCAGGCTTTACATTCTTGATTCTGTCATTGTTGTGATGGCTAAACTCAGATGGAGCTCCTAAGAGCTTCTTAATTCTTAATGGATTCTCAGTTACTGAAATAGCATAATTTAATAGAAAATGGAATATTTAGTGTGCCTGGAGTAAAAGGTAAAAATGTTCTCTCTCTCTCTCTCTCTCTCTCTCTCTCTCTCTCTCTCTTTCTCTCTCTTTCTCTCTCCATACATGTGCTTATGTACATGGATATATACATATATGTATGTATGTACCTGTATATATTATATAATACCTGTGCTTATAATTAAATGCTTATAAATATATAATTTATTGAAGTCCTCTGGCTATACATATGCAGATATGAGCCTATAATTACAATGAAATTAAATATGCATTTACATGAAATTACTTATATAGAGATACTATGTAAACAGATACATTGCTTATCCCTATTTTTAAAAAAATTTCCTTGGGGGTCCAAGGACTAAATATATTACTCTAGTTTCTTATTTACATGCTTTATAATTTCTTTAAAGTTTGCTTCTCTGTCAGTATGATAAAAAACTGACCAAAAGCAACTTGGAGAAGAAAGGTCTTAATTGATTTCCCACTTCCAGGTAGTGCTCCATCACCAACGGAAGCCAAGGCTGGAACTGAATCACAAACCATGGAGGATCACTGCTTAATGGCTTGCTTTACATGGCTTGTTACACAACCTGAGACCACCTGCTCAGGAGTGAAGCTGCCCACAATGGTCTAGGCCCTCCCTTAGGATTTATTAATAAAGAAAATATGTCACAGACACATCCACATACCAACCAGGTGGGAGCAATTCCTCATGGGGGATTCCTTCTTCCCACTGACTCTGGTTTGAGTCAAGTTAACAACAGACTAAGCGGCACATCAACCACTTGATTAGATGGGTGTGAAAGCTCGACCCTGTGTGTGCTACTTCACACTACTATTCACACTTCCATTCTTCACACTACCATTTCCTGTGAACTTTTTCTAGGCTGGGACAAGTGCAGATGAGATGTGTGCATTCTGAATACAATGTACAGGATGCCAAGCTCTATTTGTTTGACATCCCAAATCTTACACATCTGTGAGTGACAAGTCAGACACTCTTATATGGCACCAGTTCCCCACCAGACAAGGCTGCTACTCCAAGCTGCTGACTCACAAACAAACTCAGCTACCAAATGTGCTTGTCCTGTACTCTTGATACACTGGTAAATAGTTCACACATTTGCCAGTATAAAAATCAAATTTCATACAATTAGTAAAGGTTGTTGTGGTTATGGTCATTTAATATAAAGTACAAAAGTTAGGAAAATGCATTTGTTTGTGTTTAGATTCACATTCACAAAACAGTTTAGATACAGACAGACAGACACACACATACATGCATACACACACACATACATACATACATACATACATACATACATACACACACACACACACACATACACTCACATAATACACACAAACACTCACTTTTCTTTGTTACATCAAGATTATTAAGTGAGATCCCTAGAGGTGTTGCAGGTATCAGATGTGCATCAGTAGATGGCGGAGAGGAGAAAGCCTATGTCATGCTCAGTGTTTTGACCTGTGAACATCTGAATGATTCATAGTCTAACATTCCCTGAAAAAAAAAAGTGAACCCAAGATAACTACCAGTCTGGGACCACATAGGCCCAGATAGGCTTTGAGGACAAGGAGTAAGCTGGAGACTAGAAAACCCTGCCTGGGACCTTGGGTCTGCTGAGAATGAGCCTTAGACACAAGGGGCCATGCATGACTGGGCAAGGACCAGGCCTAGAGACATGAGAGCAGGAGATCTAGTTCTGCCCCTTACCAGCTGCAGCACTCAGGATATCAGGCCCTGTACCCCACCAGAAAATGCAGTAGAGATGACCCTGTTTGCAAGGTGGATACAGTCAAGCTGTCCCCAGGAACATGAGTGTAGGAGAGCTGGCCCTGCAACTTGTCTGTCATGCAGTAACATGGGTGAGGAAGACATGCCCCCTCACCCCTTGCCACATACAGCAGACAGGAGAGTTGGCCACAAGGTCATCGGAGCAGTAGAGAGCTGTCCCTTCCCCTCACCTACTACAACACTCAGGACAGAGGACCCTAAACCTCACCTGGGCAGCTTAGTAGAGCTGGCCCTGACTGTAGGGATTGCAGGATCTAGAGGATATTAGCATGGGAAAGCTGGCAGTGCAACTTGTCTGGCCTGCAGCAACATGGGCAAAGTAGAGATGCTGTCCCCTATCCTCGACACTTGCCACCAATAGCAGGTAAGAAAGCTGGCCCAGGGGTCATGAAAGCAGGACAACTGACTCTGACCCTCATCTGCTGCAGCACTCAGGAGAACAGGCCTTAAACCTTACCTAGGCAGCACAGCAAAGTGGCTCTGGATATGAGGTGTTGCTGGTAAGAGGGACATCTGGGAGTCAGATGAACTCAGATGCCTCTCAGGCCCACATTCAGGCCTGACATGAGTTGGCCCACCCCCAACATCTACCCTATGGATGAACTGCTTGAGTACATGAAGGGGCCAGTCCTATAGATCCAAAACTATGGGATCTCCATTACACAGGGGAACAACAGTCTGCCTGAGATGAGTCCCTGTGAGGTTCCAGTATTGGTAGAGTAGCAGAAGCCAGAGGCCTTGCACTAGACCAATGAGTTATTGCAGTGAACATGTGTAAGAGAAGTATGAACAGAAGGTAGTACTGTGGAATACACTGTGGTGCAATACAACTTCTACATGAGTTTTTTCTCTGTTGGGCGAGGAAAGTAGCAAGAAGGGAGAGTGGGTACAAGGGGACAGGGAGAGGATTGGGATGTATGATATGAAATTCACAGAGAACCAGTGGAAAGCTTTTTTTTAAAGTTTATTGATTTCTTTGGCATAAAAAGAAAGAATAGGAGGAAGGAAGGAAGGAAGGAAGGAAGGAAGGAAGGAAGGAAGGAAGGAAGGAAGGAAGGAAAGAAAGACCGATGAACAGATAGACAGATGAGTGGACAGAAGGAAAAAGAGAGAAAGAAGTCATTCCATTAACTCTTTACATGGACCAAAAGACAGTTGTTGTTTGATCTCCTATTACAGTGAGCAAAGTAAATTATAAACTTAATTAAATAAATAAAAAGTTGACAGTTAAAAAAACTATTAGGTGATAGTACACAGAGTTATGTTGTAATTTCAGAGACCAATGAGCAGCTATGACTAGAGTTGGTTAATTGGTGTAGGATACTGGTGATGTCTTGGCATATACACCAAGAGGTAGATAAGCTGTAAGAACCAGACACCATGGTATACAATTTAAGCATATACAGTTCTGAAAAAGTCAGAAAAAATTAAGGATACTAGGTATATTTCATTTGTTTTGATGCAGTAATGTTACCTTTAAAAATCTATTGGGAAATATTTCTGAATCCAAGAAAATATTTATCTGCAGGTATTCATTGCACTATAACTTCTTTGTGAAAATTAATATGTAAAGCTATGTGCTCAGTAATTGCTAAAAAGTTTATATTGTCCCCATCTGTTGCAATATTTTGTAGCCACTAAAGTTATTTATAAAGAGATGCTAATAACACATTATGTAAAATATCAAATATGGGTAAAAATTAATTAGCAACAAGTGGACCAGTGAACACTGAAAAAGAATTGGCTGAAGCGTTGTTATTGCTTGTCTTTGCAATTGTGTGACTGTGGGCAATATTTCTTCTCTGTTTTGTTTTCCTTTTAAATTTCATAAAATACTATTTTTAATGAGACATTTGTCTTTGCTTTTTTTAAAGTAAGATATGAAAGCATATTAACTTATGGAAAGCAAAGAACAAAAATTAATTTCCCCTCTCTCCTTTTTGACCTTTAGAAAGTGTCCACCAGAGTGACTGAGTTGCATGGCATGCATTGTTGGTGAATTGCTGATGAGTGAGGTAGAGTGTCCTCATATCTAGCTTACTAAATTTCTAGTCTAGACAATTGGTAGATTTCATTGTTTTTGTTTCCCAAGATCTAAATAGAGTTTAAATTCTGAGTAAAGACTGGACTACCCAGAGTAACACTAAGTGACACTGGCCAGACTCACTCTACTCTTTCAAGGTGATCTTGAGTTTTAGTTCCTCCTGTTTATTCATGATGCAAGACAAGAAAAAAAATCACACTGCATCCCATCCCTCTACCCTGCCCATGCTGGAACTTGAATGCTTTGTCTTTCAAAAGCCCAAGGATCCCAAGATTGAAATCAAACAGCATAAAAGTGCATAACTACTGGGGCAGGATACAGACAAACTCAATATAGCACAAAGGCTGGAGTAATTTGCCACTTCAGAATGGAGTCCCACATGATAACTTGAAGCTCCTTCCCTACAAAGCTGATATTCACTGCACACTCTCCTCTCATCCTGAAGCTGAAGGCATACTTTGTACAGCTCACATTTCTGCAAATTGGTGTCTATTTGTAGCTATTTGGTTTATTATAACTGGTCCAGGGACAATTTAGAGCAGACTTTGGCAGGCTCTTATGATAACAATCTGCCCCATGGTGCTCCTTATGGAAGACACCTGCTTTGCCAGGAAGATGCATTAGCTGTGGGTGACTGAGTAGGAGCACAATTAAGTTGTCAAAGTTTCTGCTGGACCCTGCTGGGTCTGGGCACAGTAAATCTCAGGGATTCCTATTTCTTCTGTTGGCCACAATGCCTACCAAGTCAAGAGACCCTGGTTCCATGCTTTCTACATTTTGTGTCAGAGATCATCAGTAAATATATGGTTTACTTTGGAAGGAAACCAGGGCTTCAGTCCCCTGTTGGTGTTGTCTGTCTAGCTATTAATCCCTCATTCCTTCCAGGTTCATTCTACCCAAAGAGGATGCAGAAAGCTATCCAGAGTCAAACTAACACCAAGAAGTCACAGACCTGCCAGAATGGGCAATATATGGGATCTGTCCTGGTACAACTTGATTGTCTACCTAGGACAAAGCCTCCAGTACACTAATAAGATATTAGAGCTAAGAAAAAGAGCAGAAAGGCCATTAATCTCCTTAGTATGTAGTATATATGTATGCAGGTATAGAAGGTCACATACAACATTTTCTGAGCCAATAAGTCATGTTTCTTTCTACTTAGACGTCCCCTCCAAAATCCACTCTTCAGTTATAATCATGGGGAATTTCAGATTAAAACAGGAAATGGTAAATGATTCTTATCCTTGATTTTGTTATCTTTCACCAGTGCCCGAGGCTTCAGTCCTCTGGCCTATCTAACCTTATAGAACATACTGTGGTTTGTTGGAAAAGGCACAAGGTTTAGACTCACACTCACATAGCTACAGATTTGGTTCTGGCCTATTTTAAAGCCACAAAACCATATCTCTGTACAAGGCACAGTGAAATTTTGGCTAAATAAAATTGTATGTGTAAAGTATCTCATGATATCTAAATAGACAGCTGTTCCTCAGTCATATATGCAGTCATTTGCAAGACTGTCTGGGACTCTTCTCAAGGCTCTTCTCTTTAAAAGTTATTTCCTGACTACTCACTTAAAAGCCTCTGGCACCTTAGTCACTCAAGAGCACCTCACCTTTTCTCATAACATAGACAAGAAGTGGTGGCTTTGTGGTGGGACAGAGCTTCTAGAAAGATTCACAAGCATACCATGGCTTCTGCTGAGCAGTTGGCTAGGAACAGGGCCCAGTAGCTTTTTAGTACAGAATTGGCTTCACTGTGTAGCCATAATATCCCAGGCTTCTGGTGGGCATCTAAGTAGAGAAGAAGTTTCAATGTGTCAGATCAAACTAAACCCTTCCATTCTAGACTCCTCAGAAAGTGTCCTGGGGCTTCCCTGCAGACATCTGACATGAGACAGAAAAACACAAAATACATCAATTTTTAAAGGGAGGGTTAGAAACAGAATGATACAATTGCATGTGTCCAGCCACAGAGACTGAAGGCATAAATCTTGGATGTGTTTCACAAAACACCTTTTGCCTATCTATAAGCCAGATCTGGCAGCCATATTTAACATTTGTTTAACATTCTTTGTCGTAAAAGATGAAAAGTCTATCTGTAGTCAACATAGACTATTGTTGTTGTTCTTTGGAGAAACAAATAAAAATGACAATTCAAAGCCTCAATAGTTATTTAAATATCTACTTATCTATAAGTAGATTAAAAATAAGTACCGCCTCCCTCATAAGATCAGAATTTTAAAAATTCTACATCCTGAATAAGGTGATTGATGTAACTCATACAATACTATTAAAAAAAGATTAAATACATATACAACTCAGAGGAGACCTTCGGAACCTTAGAAAGATTGTCCACCTTGGAGATATGCAAGTTGTGTTTTACATCACTCCAAGAGGAATCGTTCACAGTGCAGGAAACGGGCATCACTTGAGAAACAACTCTTCTTCATGAGACAGTACAATTTCCGATGGAAAAGAATGTTGCCATCTTATATGCACTGTGCCTTCCAGCTATTGGCAAGGACAGCATACAAACATGAACACATACCCTATTTCCATATAATCTACACTAAATAAAAAAGAAAAATCACCCATGTAGGGAATGTCTCATTTACAAACGTGTTCATCACAGCATTATTCAAACATTGCAAATAACCTGAATGTCCAATAGGAAGGAAATGATTCAATCAATGGTAGTGTTCACAAAGGATATTTAGGAACTGTTTATAATAACATGGGGGAAAGCTTCTGCTATGTTATCATTATAATTTTATACTTAGAGATAAAAATTGTGTATACAGCATGATTACTGCTATGCAAAGCAAACAAAAATATTTAAAAGCTATTCATAATGAAATTGTAGGATGGTAGTACTCTGAATCATGGATTAGCAGCAGTTGTTTGGGGATTTAAGACTACCAATGCTATTTCTGTCTCCTAACTACCTATGTTTTCCAAATATTTTAATGAGTATGTACTCATTTTATATTGAAATATCTACCAGTCATTGTTAAAACTGAGAATAGTTAAACATCAGAGATAGAATTAAAATCTTCTCAAAATTCATTGGTAAGGCATAAAGGAAGCCTATTCCCTATCTAATGGAGAGGTTTCAGTGCCTTGACAAAGGAATTCTTCCCACTACCAGCTTCAAGAATCCTTGTGGATGGCAAGAGCCATGGGAAAGCTCTGAAAAGGCAGAAAGAATCCTTCAGCCTAGAGTCACTAATTCTGAATGTGTAGTACTTTCTGAAAGAAGGTACAAGGTTTCCATTATGAGAGGAAAAAAACTTTAAAAAAAAGAAACAGAAAATAGATTAGTGACCCATAACCCCTAATATCGCAAAAAGACAAATGAATCTAAGTTGACTAGAGCCATTAGCTATATTGTTTGCTTTTTCTGTCTAGAATTATTTTCATTTCTTTTAGCATCAGAACTAATTTTCCCGCAAACTTTCCCCCTCTGACTGTACATGTCTTAGTGAGACCAAGCACATTCTCTGATCAAAGCATGAGTCTGCATGTCATCAGGCCTGGCTGATCCATATCAGGGGTCAGAGCAAGCCCGCTAACTCAGCTGAGCATTTTCCAGATTAAGCTTTGTGGATCCCCAGGGGGTTTTGAAAAGAGAATTTCTGCTGCGTGTGCATTGGGCTAGTCAGTTATAAGTTGAACTTTTATAACTATCTTGCCTAAATGTAGAAAACATCTGCCTGAGAACAACCCAGAAGCAAGCCATCTGAAACAGGATTTTTAAAAATCCGCAGATAACACAGAACATAGGAGAAAACTTGGTCTCCTCATAGTATTTGTGCTTTGATCATTTTCTTAATGATATTTTGGTATTTTGAGTCAGTTCCTTCCTCAGTCAATTCTACACTTTGACTTCTCATTTTCCAAAACTACTAAATCCCACACTCACTTGTGTTAACCTAAATTGGCTTAGGTAGAGTCTTCTTCATTCACAAATTATTCTTATCTATATGGAAACTTATAACAGCAGCAGCAGGAGGAGGAGGAGGAGGAGGAGGAGGAGGAGGAGGAGGAGGAGGAGGAGAAGGAGGAAGAAAATCCAGAGAACCTATATATCACAGACAATGAGCATGTGCACGTGCAAGCATACGTGCGTGCATGTGTGTGCGTACGTTTGTGTGTTAAGGAGAACTGAGAAATACATAAATTTTTAGGTGAAATCAACTAAGTTTCGTGACAGCAATTTTTAACCACATTTTAGGGATTCTTAGTGGTTACAAGTGATAAAGTGAAGCCCAATTGACAGACCTTTAACTCTGACAGGAGTTCAGACAACTACACCTCAAGGGTAATACAAGGGCCTGATCAATGGGACTGCCATTTTAAGGTTCTGTGCTGTCTGTGATAAGTTAGTAGGAGACAGATGAGACATGGATGCCATATTGGCAGCAGGAGTAACTGCACAAGGTTAGAGGCCCAACACTGGTATTCTTCAGATTGGAATTCAAGTAAGTAAAAGGCATAGTCAAGTTAAAGGAAACGGATTTCGGTTTACACTTTGTTTCCACTTGAAAGAATTTGAAGAATTCCCTAGGTCTACCTCTATGGAGTGACAGAAGATATATTCTAGACAACAAAAATAGTTACATTTGAAC
Source organism: Grammomys surdaster (assembly GCF_004785775.1). NCBI lineage: Eukaryota > Metazoa > Chordata > Mammalia > Rodentia > Muridae > Grammomys > Grammomys surdaster. The sequence goes on along the minus strand of NW_021620620.1, from coordinate 298,923 downwards.
ATGCATAAAACTGGTCTGAGCATGCAGGAGAAAGCTCTGGCTTCTAGACACTCCCTTCTTGCAATGGCCTGAATTGGCAATCTGGACTTCCGCCCAAGCCTAAGAAACCCAGACAAGTTCCTGCACCAAAGCTGGCCGACATCTCTTGATCTGCCAAAAGGAGGGGAGAAAAACATCAAGAAGCATTTGAACATATTGTCAAAGTATAATATAAATAGACTCAATGAACAAGGCAATAAAGAAATTTTGAAAGTAGAACAGAATTTATCATCAAAATCCCATATTTTGGGGTAATATTTGTCAACCATTCACAAGTGTCTGCACTTGTGGGGAAGGAGGACAAAGAAGCTCTACAGCATTTGACCATAAAAGTGACACAATTTGAAGACACAAAATCAGGTTGCAGGAATAACTTTTACTTTGATGAAAATTGATGAAACTTGGAAAATAAAGTCTTCTCCAAATAATTTGATCTGAATGATAGGAACAACCCATTTTCATAGTCCACTAAAATCAAATGGAAATATGTAAAGGATTTGACAAAATGTCCAAATCTAATGCAGAATAAGACCAGCAAGCGTAGGCAGTGTGAGGAACCAGAGCTATCTTACCAGGTTTGCTAAGCATTCTGATGCAGTTGAGTTAGGCAAGGTCATCAAGACAATATTTGACCACATCCACTACAGTATGATTTAGTTCCTGATATGGATGATGATAAAGAAGAGGCAGAAGATGATGAGGAAGAGGATGAAGAAAAAGAAGAAGAAAGATTGGAAGTTACTGATGAAGAAGGAGATGAGGATGAAAGTAGAGAAGATAAAGATGAGGATGAAGGGGAGGAACAGTGGTGAACACAGGACTGTGATGGATTCCAAACTTCTTTTATTATTTTCTTTTAGGTTTCTAATTTCCTTCAGTTCATGGGAGAAAGTTTCTGTTATTTCTTCTGCTTCTGTCTTATACTGGGTCACCCTGGTTTTGAGGTCTCCTCTCAGCACCATAGTTCTTGACTCATTTGGGAGGAAATAACCTTGAGCAAAATGCCATAGGAAAAAAATTTCAATGTGTTCACTATGAAGTAAGGATAAATGTTTGACAGGATAGATAAGCCTAGTCTTATTTAAACCTTGCGCCTATGGACACACATATTAGGGCATTTTGTGAATCTCAGTACTATGTGCAATTTTATGTTTCTTATGTACCAGTTAGAAGAATTGAAACTTCTTGAAAGCCTACTAAATCAGAACAGACTGCTGGTTGATCTAACAAAACAACAACAACAGAAAGCTTTATTAATGTAAAGTATTGAGGCTTAAAGAGAAAATTAAACAAAAAATTATATTTGGGTTTTAGAAAGATGATTATTCACAGAGGAAATGAAAATCGGTCTTTGGTCCTCAAAGACGAGACAGGGCCAGAGGTTACTGAAGGCTTCAGAAGGCTCTGGACTGTAGGATGAAAATTAATAAGGACCCTGAATCCTTGGGTTTACTTCTCAGAAAGGTGGGTGGCAACCTAGAAGACATGAATGTGGTGCCACTATTCTAAGCATCTTCACGCTTGGGTTGTACTTGTGGGTGGCCTGGCTATCTTGCTTCACCCACTCCCCTTGCCCACCTTAACACTAGCCAAGTATTAATCCTCTGCCTAAAGAAACTTCCAAGATGAGAAATAGAACAGCACTCGGGTACGTCTTCCTGGTGTTGTCTCAGCATTACCTTCCCCTGCATTTTCCCTAAGTTCTGCTCTTTGCTCTTTACACTCAAGCTCTTCTCAACTTTGAGCTTCTGGAGTTCATGAAACAATGACTATCTCTGATCAGCATGATCCAGACCCCACTGTGACTGCTATGCCATGCTGCTTGCTGAAGGTGTAAATGCTACACATTCCCAAAGTAGGGTGGAATGTCCCAATATTTGAGACTCAGAACTTCTTGAGCTAGCTTTATGGGAAAAAAAACCTGAAGAATCTTGCTCACAACAAAGTACCACCTACGAGGGATGGTACTTTACCGTCTACAGGGTAAAGATATACTCATTTCTGAACCAAGGGGAGAGGCATGCCGGATGCCAATGTACTTGCTACAAGACTCTATGTGGAAACACGCTACTGATCACTACAGTCTGGAAAGAAAGGAGATTTGATATGCAAAATTCTAAACTCAGATATCAGCTGTTAATCACAATTAAGCACAAAGACTTGAGGATGAGGAGAACACTTTATCTGCATCTAACTATTATGTGATACCCCATCCTCTGTCCAGGTCAAAGCGTTTGACAGCCATGAATTGGGTATTACAGTCTGTGATAATGACTCCTTTGATTAGGCCTCCTTGTTCTTCCTTCTGCAATTCACCAACCAACACCTTGTTGCCACTGTAGTATACTGTGAGAATAAGTAGACACGTGCCTTATATAAAGCACTGGCCATTGCCTGCCTTCCACGCTGTGGTTGTACCTACTTTAAAAGTCATTTGATCTTTCAACATTTGAGAATAATAACAGCCTTTTAAAAATGCCTTTCTACGATACAAAGAGAGAAAGGTGTGTAAATTAAGGCAAGCAGAAATATTTGTTAATTTTGTTTTCTACATGAGACATCTGCCAGATGTTTTATATTAATTACTATATATAATCCCCCCAACAATGCCCGTGAAAGATGATTAACTATTTCAATTTGGTGATGAGAAAGCATGCCTTAAAGACTTTCTATTGCTTATTCAAGACCACAGAGATGATAAGAGGAATGCTCAGAACCACAGTCAGAGCCCCCTGACTACTAAGTACCTACACCAAAGGAACTTTCATTCCTAAATGTGCATGCATGCACACACACACTTGCACACATGTTCACACACTAGCCTTACTTTCACATGTAAACAGAGAAAATACACAAGCAGAAATCCATAAAACTTCATGCATATGCACCTGTCCAAATGTGTACACACTCTCCAGGCTGACTCAGGCTCTTTACTTCATGACTGACTTATATGAGTTGATGATTCTATTTGGTTGACTGAATACCAGAAAGTAAGTTAAACATGGGCAAACCAGCTGCTCCATATGTCCATTCTAGGTTCCTGGATGACTGAGCCAGGAATTGGCATGGGGCTCCAAGGAGTCCTTAACCATCTGTACTAGATCAATAGTCACTTTGAGATCTTTTTCCAGTGCTTTGACTTTTTGCTTTACCAATGATCTGTAACCCAATCCCCTCCCTCATTGGAGATACCCTTGACCTTCTGAGTAGGATGCTGAGTGAAGGCAAAAATACTGCAGCTGACTGAACAACACATCTTCAGTAACTGAGCACTCTAGCATTGACAGAACTTAGGGCTTGGTTGTTGATTGACTCAGTGACAAACATTGAAGTTGAGAAGCTCCAAATAGCTTCGGTAGATGAAAATGATCTTAGACTTCAAACTATCTGCTGCTCATAAAAAGATATTGCAATGAAATTATCCATATTTTTTCTTTAAAGGTAAGAAAGAAGCTGAGGCTCAGAAGACTGGTTGCTCTCTCACTTTGCAGTATGATTAAAAATTAAGCTATACCTTTCTGGTCAGTTCCATCCACAAAGACCCTATGCCTCAGTAACAGATAACACTCTGGAGTCGGGCTTCTGTTCTGCACCCCTGGACTACTCCTCTCACTCTCATCCTGATTCCTAACCCCATTCTCCCAACATCTCTGGCTCCTTCAATTTGGCAAGCCATCAGATATCCTTCAGGCTTTGTGGCTTTGCCTTTTTATCTGTATCTGACAATTTAGATTCATCTTGTCTAGTTTGTGCTGAGAACCTTTCCATCTGACCCAATCCCTCAGAATCTCACTTAAAAATGATTCCTTCCCTATTCCCATACAAAGTCTCACTCCTTGAAATAATTTACAGGCTGTGATGAGTCTACTCTGCCCCTTTCCCTCCTGTCACACACACAAACATTGAGGACCATTGAGGAAGGGGCAAGAGTTTATCATCTGGATTGTAAAAGGAACGCACAGCTTCCCATTCCACAGAAGCTGTATTCTGTTTTGCTGTCTCTAATTTAAATGTCAGTATAATTTGCCCTTATAAAAATACAGCTCTCTCCTCTTTCTCCACTAGGGACTACATCTGTAACCACGGTAACAAAATCCAGGTGCAGCAGCCCCACCATCATCACTGTTTCTATGAGGATAGAGCAAGCACAAAAAGGGTAAAGGCTAGGAGAGGCAGTGAGACACCATGTGAGCCCCTGTCTGTCAGAGATGCATGTCCATCCTGCTGAGGAAACACTCACATCTATTTTACAAAGAAAAAATGACTGTCTGCTGGAATGGTCTTCTACATAATATTAAAGTCTTCGCACTATCTAATGATTTTAGTTATAAAGAAATGGTCATATTCAAAAAGAAATCCTGTAAAGCTGTTGGCTGACTTGCTTAAATCCAAATGTCCCTGTGTAGTTCAGCTGGCTTTTCTAACTGAGGTAAATCTCCCTGACCCCACACTCAATAGCAAAAGGATCATTTTCATTGCCAGACATAGTGCTAGTGTTTCCCATATCACATGAATAATAAACACACCTGCCTGCTCCAGTGTGCATGTTCCAGTGGTACACATATATGTACACTCCTGTTAGGTGTATTCATGTACATACACAAATGTTTAACAACTTCCTTAATGCCAGTACATGTCAGAACTAGTCAGGCTCAAGGTCTCTGCCTCCAGAGCCTTCTTTGTATTATGTTATGCTATCTCTGGAACAAACTCTCAAAAAGTAAGTAGAGACAATAAATAAATAATATATATTTAGTGCCACAACCTGGGAAGGACAAATAAGCTGGGAAAACTGAACAAGAAATAATCTCTGTTGAGACTCTCAGACTCTTTTCAGAGCTGAAGACTCAGCCAAATTCTCTGCCTTGATCAAGAGTGAGTTTATGATGACCCCAGCTAGATGTCTGGAGACAAGTTTACCCCAAGTGCCTTCTTCCTGCCAGAGCACAAGGAACTAACTGACAGCTGGAAGTACTGTGTGATGTTAAAGAGGTGGAAACATCACTTTGGGGGAAAATGCATGAACAAAGCAACTAGAAGGAACATCTATGCCACAACAGCAGAGGGGCAGAAAGACAAGAACCAGATATTTTAAAGACCTGCCCCAGAACAGTGTTTTCCAGGCAGTACAGGGACAGTGTATCTAAGAAGTCACAGCAGCTATAGCTACATGCACAAGAACTGCACAAGACCAATCATGCCAAAATTCTAGCATGAATGAGGGAGGATCCCAGCAGCCTCCCCCTACCCCCATAGTTTTGGAGCTATTGGCAATTAGTACCTATGGAGGAGGGAGAGTCCGTTTTCTTCAGGGATGCAGCCCCTGATAGCTAGTGCTAAATGGACTCAGAGAGTTTAAAATAACAAAAGAAGAAAAGAAAAAAGAGTGTCTGGAGTTAACAAGGGAAGGTGGTGGTGGTGGGTTATGGGAAAAGCTGGAGGGGAAAGAGCAGGGGCTAGAATTAATCAAAAGGCATTGTATTAATGTCTCAAATTCTCAAATAAAAAACAATGAAATAAAACCGGATTATTCCAAACTCATCATACACCTTGAGGGAATTCTTTGTTTTGCCATGATAGGATTTCCTGATCTCCAGGTTGGCATCTGCCCTCTTTATCTCTAGTACAGCGATATCCATTCTTTCTTTGTCCCTTCAGAGTTTTAGACTTTCAACTTTTCATGAGTTACATTGACCACTCTGACCTCAACAAGTTCACTATCCAACTCTATTATTGACCTATAATTGAAATTCTGCTCGACAGAAATGGAGATCTAGTCACACCTGCATTTGTACTGTACTTCTTATAGATTAACTCAGTCATGCCCAGGGCTCAGCCTCTGCCATCTGCTGTGCCTGCTCTGCTCAGATTCATCATGACAGTTCAATAAGAGGATGTTAAGTGGGACTTTTAACTCAGCAGTTGGCTGAGTCTCTCAAGTCAAGAATAATGATGTAGGGACAGAACCCCAATAACTAAAGCAAAGAAAGGATTAAAAAAAGATGCTCTTTGAGGGTTTAAAGTCTGCACAGCTGTAAATTCTGTACAGTCTTTCAACATAGTTTTTCTCTATATGGTTAAGAAAATAATACATATGGACAAAAACAGTGATATCAAGACCCTCATGTTTCCCAATGAATAAAATAACAAGACTGAACGTGGGAGACTTGAACAATACTACACATAAAGTAGGCCTAATGGACATGAGAAGAGTCCACACTGTTCTCAAGTACACGTGGAATAATGTGAAGCATATATTATGTGTTGAGTAATAAAACATCTCAATAAATTTAAGGTAATTGAAACCATAAAATTATTGTCTGAACATGATGGAATAAAGGTGGAAACAAATGCAAAAAATGCATGGTTCAGAAACAGGAATGATTTAAAGTGTGCTCAAATAGCACATGAGTAAAGAAGAGATCAACACATAAATGAGAAAATAACTTTAACATGAATGAAATGAAAACATAAAATGTCAGAAAAGGGATTTCAGAAAAGGTGGTACTTATAGGGAATTTCATAATTGTAATAATAAGCACATTTTTAAAGAAAAAGTAGAAGAAGTAAATGAACTATCACCTTAAGAAATCAGAAGACAACCAAAACCAGAAACAAATTAAACCCAAGACAAAAACAGAGAGGAAATACAGATAAACTAGAATAGAAAGACATTAGAGAAAGCTAGTGATGGCAGGTTATTCCCTGAAAATATTGCAAAATTGGGGAAAACATAGCCAGAATGAACAAGCTAAAAAAAAAAATGAAAAGACCAAAGTTGCTTTAAAGATGAGGAAATGAAGGTGAGAACATCTTACTAACCTTGATGAACTAAAATGAGCTATCATGAGAAACCATGTGCCAATAAATCAGGTAACTGGAATAAGTAAATTCCCATGGTAATCAAATACAGAAACTAATCCATGAATAAATGGAAAATATTTAATGATTTTATAATTAATGAATAAAATCACACAACTAAACACACAAGTCTATTAATGAATCTATTGAACATGTAATGAAAAAATAAACATGGAGCTTCCAGAGTCAGTCTTCTCAAACAGTTAGTGAATGATATAAACCAGTCTTTCACAAACATCAGAAAGCAGGTGACACCACAACCTTTCCATCTTTTTATAGGAGATGAAAATTACTTTGACACTAAAAGCCAATACATCATCAGAGAAAATTACAGATGCACATTCTTTAAGCATAAGATGATTTCAATAAAATCATACAACTAAACAAACGTCTGTTTTAAAAAGCATACATTATGGCCAATTGGAATTTATCTCTGGCATTGAAGTCTGATAAAAAATAATCACTTATAATAAATGATATTAATATAATAGCAAGGCATCTCACATGTTACCTTTACAGACAGATTAAAGAGAATTTAAAGAGACATAATACCTTTTATTCTCTACAAACAAACAAACAAACAAACCTAGGAATAGAAACACTCTGATAAAGGTCATATATAAAAAGTTAACAGTTTGCTTGGTTTTATTTTTGTTTGTATGTTTGTTACTTAAGGGGGTTAAAACAGGGTCTCACTATGTAGCTTCTGGCTTGCCTGAAGCTTGTTATGTAAACCAGTCTGGCCTCAACCTCACAGAGATCGAGCTGGCTCTACCTCCCTAGTTCTTAGGCTAACAGAAAGTCCATAGTTAATATCATGCATGGATGTAAAATCCTTGCTCCTAAGATAAGGAATAAGAAAGCAGCACTTGTGTTTATTTTCACTGTTCTCATAGCATGGTGGTGCAGGTTCAAAGCAGGGCAGCTTAGAAGGGACACAAGAAAAGCAAGAGCAACCACTCTGGAAGGAAAACTGAAATTACTCCTGTTGCCACACAATTTATACAAAATCCTACCAATCTGGAAAGAGACTGTTGGAGATAATGCTTGTGTTTAGCAAGGTTGCAGGATAAAATAAGCAAAAGTTCAGTACATTTCCACACACTCAGTGTGAACAACCAAAAGAAAGTTAAGAAAAAAAGTGCCATTTGCAAGTGGAATATCAAAATTGCCAGTACTTCCTGCAGAGTTGAATAGTATTTGGTACCAGAAAAAGGATACACCTCTACATCAGTGACACAGAACTAGGTCAGTAATAAATCTTCACATTTATAGGTAATTGATTTTCATTATGTATGCCAAGACAATTCAACAGAAATATAATTCAACAGTCTTTGTAAAAAATAAATACCTAACAAAACATATGCGAAATCGTGTCTTAAAGTATTCATTAATTCAATAAATATAAGACATACAACTATGAAACTCAGAAGGACGCATAGAGGCATATGAAATGTCTGTTATCTTAGGTTAAGTTACTTTAGGACAGAGCTATTTGTTTGTTTTAGTTATGACAGAAAAGCAAAATTAGTCAAAGAAAAATAATTAGATTCTATCAAAATCAGTACATTTTATATAACAAAGAACACTCAAGAAAGTGAGATGCTGAAGAGATTCATCAGAAATTAATAGTGTATAGCGCTCTTTCAGAAGATGTGAGTTTAGCTAGCAACAGGACCTACTCACAACCACCAATGACTCTAGCTCCAGGAGGATCAACTCCCCTGCCTTCCCTTGACACCTTCACACATGTACATATACATACACATAAGTATACACACATGCACATAATTAAAAATAAAATAAATTTTATGGAAAACAACAAAGTGAGAAGACAACATATAGTGATAGAATTTGAAAATATATCTGATAAGGCATATAATGTATCTTGATCCATCCCTTACTTCCCCCTCCAATTCTCCCTAGTGCCCTCTTTCCCATTACTGAACCTACCTATAGCCACACTCCTGAAGAAAAGTAACTCTTCCTAACTATGCAGCCAGAAACTGCCAACAGTTACTCTTCTAGGGTCAGGGATGGGCCCTCAGGAGACTCTCCTCCCCTCCAGGTTGGTATTTTTAACTAGCTTGATCTTGTGTTGTCTTCTGTAAGTCACAACTGCTATGAGTTCATGTGTACCACAGCCATGTCAGGTCCAAGGTCACCATTTTGCAATATTTCTTCTTTGGCTCTTTCTGTTCCTCCTCAGTGGTGTTTCCTGGGCTTTGGCTGGGGAATTGTGGAGGTTGATATACATTCCCCATTTATTGAAGAGCACTCAAAGCCTCTTATTCTCAGCACTTCAAACAGTAATGTAACCTGCACTAACCACTCCCTTTCAACCTTACCTACAGTCTTTCCCCTTGAGTAATATAAAGACCAAACAATATTATTTTCTTAAATTTATGTTTTAATTGTCCTATTGGGTTGGTGAGATTGCTCAAGTGGGCAGAGGCACTTCCCAGCAAGGCTGATGACCTGAGTTCTGTCTCTAGCCTCACTTGGGGTTCTACCTATTGTAATACGAAGCATAGTCAAATCTATGTCCATAAATATATGTGTTTAGATGGCAGTTTAATACCATGACCATTTTAACAAGCAATGTGGTCAAAGTTGTTTGTTTTTAAATCTAAACCCAGGCAGTAGAATATGGCTGAACTAAAACTATACTAATGAATTTTTGTTTAAATTCATGGTCACCAACCCCTAAGAACTAGTAGGGACAACGGACTCCTGTAATCATGTTTACCTTGTGCTTTCTCTTCTCCAGCTCCTTCTTCAGTTTTTCCTTGTTCTTCAAATCTCCAGTACTCTGTTCACCTCTGGAAGCTCCAGTGTTTGCAGTGAGCAGTCCAATATCCTATCTGCATCCTTTCTCACGCTTTTATATTGATTATTGCAACATCATTTCCACATCTACATCTCCAGGATGCATCTCTGGACACTAGCTCTCAGATTTAAGAATTCCAAAACCAGTTTCCTGATTCTAATCAGCCCCAAGTAACTGTCTTTCTAGCCTCTCCCAACTTCAGGAAGTAACAGATCCATCAGTCCAACTGTGTGGGGTGCCCTTCAGAGTTCTCATATTTCTTCTCCAATATAACCGTCAATAAAACCACACTGGGTTTACAAAGAGAAAAAAGAAAAACAAACAAACCAAAAAATGAACTATAGCTAATCTACATTTGTTTTGCTGCTACAAGAAAAATACCCTGTGACATCTAAGTTACTTTACTCACCTCTGTGTTAGCCTCCTCCACATTTTCTTTCTTATTCTCCCTTCCTCTTGTTCTTCCTCCCTTCTCCTTTTTGCAGGATTGGAACTTAAGAAAGATATGTTAAGATAAGCTTAAGCATGAGGTTTGAGAAAATGGCTTATTCAGACTGTGGTGGTTTAAATAAGAATGAGTTCCATAGGCTCATAGATTTGAATGCTTGGTCACCAGGGAGTAGCACTATTTGAAAGGATTAGGAGATATAGCCTTGCTGGAATAGATGTGGCCTCATTGCAGGAAGTTTGTCACTGGGGATGGGCTTTGATGTTTTGAAAAGTCCAAGTCAAGTGGTCAAGTTTCACTCTCTCCTTGAAACCTACAGATCCAGATGTTTAGCTACTTCTCTGGCACCTTGTCTGCCTGCATGCCACCAAGCTCTCTGACATAATGAGAATGAACTGAATCCCTGAAACTATAACCAAGCTCCAGTTAAGTTTTTGGTTTATAAAAGTTGTGTGGTCACAGCATCTTTTCACAGCAATAAAACAGTGACTAAGACACAAGCAAAAAGTTAAAACCTACCCCAGAAAGTGGGTATGGGCTTTTCTGAGAGTCACATCCCATTGTCTTATAATAATACAGGGCTTGGGCATGCTTGAAGCTAGTATGTAAAAAGAGTTGCTAAGAATTTTAAGAGATCATGGGGTGATATCTGAAGGACACCTGACAGTATTCCAACTGATAGGTGAATCCTAGACCACAGAGATGTGGAAAGGTAGGATATCTTAGTTACTCTAACAAAGTTAACAATTTTGTTTGTGATGTCCAGAAAATGTCTGGAGGAGAAATAAAGCCCTAACAAAAGTCATGTATATTTATGTTTAACCATGGCCCATTGCTCTCTTAAAATAAAATATCTACATACAAAGGCAATATGCATGCTGTGAAGGTGGCTGACATAGAGGTAACATCTCTTCTTTTGTGTGTTTTCTCCCTATTTCTACTCTTATAGTCTTTTCACTTGGCAGGGCCTCCAGCCCTCATATCCTCCTCCCTTTTGGTCAGCCCAGGGTCCACTATACTCCACATAACTTGTCATACCAGTCATAAGAGCACTTTGAGTCCTTTGACTATTCTTTCTCTTTTGCTTGGATTTTCTTTCTTGTGTTTCTCCCTAACACACTCAGGTATCTTCTCAAATGTCATTCGAATAAATAAATGCTCGTTGATCATTGTACATAAAATGGCAAACTACATCCCCCACTGTCCCCATCTACATACTATTTTACTTTCCCAAACAACCCATGCTACTTGCAGTTATATTTGTATTATTAAAACTTGCCTCTCTTTGTTAAATATAAGCTCTGCATGGTGCTTTATACCCAGAATCTAGCACCTGCACATAATCAAGAATGTTGATTAGAATGAAGGACTCCCTCTTCCAAGGCCAAATACAGCAGACAGAAGCAGTGAGTTTGGATACAAAAAAGATGAGCAATGCTAGGAACAGTAAAGGAAGAGCTCAAACCTATCCAAGTGCTGGCCAGTGAGCAGAATCAGGCCTGAGCACCAGAACAGACCTCAAAGGAAATGAAAGGGATTCATTACTGTGTAAAGATTCTTACTGTGTAAAGACGGACAATTTTGATATGTGTAGTATACCAAAGAAATATAGCAAGTTGAGCAAGGTTGCTTGCTTCACATGGAGACCCTAGACTGACTCAGGGGGTTGTTGGCAGACCTTGACTTTACATTGGATAGCACTTATATCCACAGGACTTGATTGACATGCACATCTTTATTTCATACTGGGCCACACCAACCATTGTCTCACAAAGGCAAAGGGTCTCAGGACTGCGCTGAGGACTTGTGCTCTGAGATGTCCACACATTACTTTCTTCTGTATGCTCTCCTGCACCAGGAATGAAGAAGAGTAGTTCAGCTAAATATTTACTAAATGTCCTATCGCAAGGTTCTGCAAGGTGCTAGAATTTTAGTCTACTGCCTCCATAAAAGGAAGCATATTCCAAAGAAGAAGTGAGAGCGAAAAAGGAGGGTGTGGAGGTGGAACATACAGAGTGCATAGGTGTACATTGTCATTGTAACATGACAATGAAAATGGAGCAAAGTTGGCAGTGTTGAGGAATGGGGTGGGATCAGCAAAGGAAGACTTGGGCTGAGCAGCAGCTGTGGTAGGAGTGCTTTGTTCTGTTTTGCTTTGTTTTGTTTTGTTTTGTCAACTTGACAAAACCTAGAATCATCTAGGAAGATCCTCAGTGAGGGATTGTTCACATTATTTAGGCTTATAGGTGTATCTAAAGGAGATTGTCTTAATTAAGTTAAAATATATAGGAAGGCTCAATCCAGTATGCATAGTACCATTTCCTAGGCAGGGGTTCCTGAATTTTACAAGAGTAGAGAAATTGAGTTGGGCACAAGCAAGCAAGTATTCATTATTCTTTGCTCTTGACTATGAGTGTGCTATATATGACTACCCACTTCTAAGTCTTATTGCCTTGGCCTCCTTCATATTATTAACTATGCCCTGGAATTAGGTCTTAAAATAAACTCTTTCATGACCCTAGTAAGGAATCCTAATAATGGAGTCTACAAAGTCTGAACTTGTCATATTTTGTGGCCAAGTAGTGGTGGGACTGGGTTACATTAAGTTGAGTTTTTGGCCAAAAGGGTCCCATGAAAATCCCTAAACAATATTGGCAGATGATAGGACACAAGGTTGCTCCCTGAAAACTGACAGTGGGACCCTATTGCTGAAGTCAACATCTGCATAGCTCACTGAACACATAAAGGTCAAGCTGATGCCTGCATGGAGCCTTCACCCTATATTCTAGCCTCTTTGGTGTAGAGAGGTACTCTGCAGGCTACCAAAAGAGAAATGTGGACACCAACTCAGCCACAAAATATTCAACCTATAATATGTCTTGCCTGCAAGATGTGCTGGGACAGTGGTCAGCCAACTTCTGCTTTAACTTGAGGCACATGCCATGAGAGGGAGGCCATGTCCTACACTGCCTGAATGGCCAGGAACTGGAGAGTGGACAGCCCAGAGACCTAGGGTAGAACCAAATACAACTGACCAATAAATATATAAATGATAAACAAACAAAAAAGATGATTCTTAATGATATTCTGCTATATTCATAGATTGGTGCCTTGTCCAGTCACCATCAGAGAGGCTTCCTCCACCAGCAGATAGGAGGAGATACAGAGATACACAGCAAAGCATTGTGCAGAAAGAGTGGATAAATTGGAGATCTCCATCAGATCTTTCCCCTCGGAGCTCAGGGACCCCATGGAAGAGAAGGAAGAAAGATTGTAGGGGTCAGAGGTTATGGAGGGCACCAGGAGAATATAGCCTACATAATCAACTAAGCAGGGCTCACACAGGCTCACAGAGATGGGACCTTGCATGGGTCTGCATTAGATCCTCTTCAGATACATTATGGATATTAGCTTGTTATTTTTACAGGACTCCTATTGGTGGGAGGGGACATGTCTCTGACTCTTTTGCCTTCACTTGGGACACTTTCCCTCCTGTTCAGTTGACTCGTCCAGCCTTAATATGAGGGCTTTTGCCTTGTCTTATTGTATCTTGTTTAGTTATGTTTAGTTATTGACTCTTGGAGATCTGTTCTTTTCAGTAGTAAAATAGAGGCTAAGTAGATGTGTGAGAAATGGGTTTGGGAGAACTGGGAGGAGTAAGGGGAGGGGAAATGGGTAGGGATGTACTTTATGAGAGAAGAACCTATTTTCAGTAAAAATAAAGTAAAATAAACCCTTTCCTCTAAGTCACTGTTTGCCAGAATATTTTATTACAACAGAATAAATGAAACAAATTAGCATGGTCTTGGACCTAGAAACCACCCACAGCTTCAGTGTGAATGCCCTGCATATTTTCACCAAGTCATCAAAAAATAGTTACTATAGAACAGTTGTATGTGGACACCTTGTAAAGCTTTGTAAACTCTATACAAATAGTCTCTAATTGGTTACTATAAACCAAGTAGAGTCAACAGGCAATCTGGTTTTCTGGCCTCACAAACTACAACTTAAACTTTTTGTTTGTTTGTGTTTGTTTGTTTCATTTGTTTGTTTTCTTGATGTTGTTTTCAAAAACTTCCACAGAAAAAGAATGAAACTGTACATTTGCACACAGTAACAAATTACTCCACCCTTGCCACACAGAGGAGCCAGCTACCCTGTCTAATATAAGATATATACAGAAATTAGTGCTTATATATGCTAGGGAGTACTCTAAAGAGCTTTGCAGTTCTCAACTAGTGAACTCTCACAATGTCCTAAAGAAATGAGTGCCTAAGTAACTTTCTCATACTTAAATAGATAATAAACAGAACAACTGAATTTCATTCTACAAAACTCTAGATTCTGAGTAGTATGCCTCTAACGTTTATTAAGCCTGAGATATAGACAAAGTTCTCTAATTACATTTTTCTTCCATGTTACCTTCCCCTAGGTAAAGATGACATCAGTCTAACTAACTTCCATCTTGTCTCTTCCATGCATCCTTTGGCTTCTATAATCCTTCTTCCAATCCAGACCCTTGCACAATCTTTGCAAAGGTTCTAAGTCTTGACTTTTTATATTTTTCTCTAGGCATAGCTCCACCTACTACCCAAGGTCAATACAGTGTGTTCTCTTTCCACTTTTCCCTTATTAAAGGATCCTGGGTACTTTGTACTATGTTTAAAGACTGCTAGAAACTTCACCAAATAACATGAGGGTGAGACTGAATAAAACAGTTGCCTCAGTCTTGTAACTCAATTCCAGCATCCCTTGAGGACCAATGGTTATATAACAGTCCCCTGGAACGTTTAGGTTTCAGGCCCCACCAAGAGTGTCTCTCCTGGTAACTGTGAGTAATGACACTTGCATGTCCTTATTAAGATTAACAGAATTATACACTTGAGGAGGTGTGTATTTTGTCACTGTCCATGCCATTTATGATTCTGTCCATCATCCTGCATCAAGCTGGCCTCTGTGTAGTCTACAGAGAATGCCACTAAAAAAATAAAATAAAATAAAATAAAATAAAATAAAATAAAATAAAATTTAAAAAAGCCAAAAGGCTGACTCTGTGGGCTGCCGTTGTTCCTGAATAACTTCCCACTGAAAGGAAGAGCTTACAAATTCACTCTGTAGCTAGAGCCATGTGAAAATTAAGGAAGTCTGAAATGGTTCACAAGAGTATAAGCAAAGCATATTAAAAACAATAAAAATGCATAAACTCTGAACACAGTGAGGGGTAGGGGCAGTATGGAGCTTCAAGTTATTTCCATGAACAGCCATCCTCAGCACTTGGCAAGTGAGCAAATCAGCCATCAACCAAGGACTCAAGTACCAGTCACCAGAGACAGTCCATGAGACCTAGGCTTTCCTCCAACTGCGTCGTTGTCAGCTAAAGCTAGATAAACAGTGAGGGCCATGAGAGAGTCCTCCTTTCAGAGGTGATGGTTGTTTAGGGCAAAATTGAAAAAATGGTTTTACCAAAGTTCACTAGCCTCCAAACTCATTGAAGTTTTATATGTTAAGTAGTTAGAGCTTTTCTGTGTCAATTCTATCTCAAACAAATGGTTTAAAATATTTTTAAGATTTGGAGTCTACATGATTTATCATGAAAAATGTTTGAGAGAGCCATTAGTGTGAACCTTCAGTTGACCCCAACATACTGCCTCACTCTGACCCTCTGGGAAGCCAGTGTGAAACAACCTGCTTTCTCCATACCAGTGGTTGCCATACCTGGCAGGAGGATCACAGATTCAAAGTTAACCTAGGAAACTGAGATCTCTTCCCAAAATAAATTTAAAACAGTCAGGGGCCATAGCACATGCTGCTTATCTAGCAAGTGTGAGGTCCTAGGTTCAATCCAAAGCATTGAAAATGGAAAAAGAAGAGGAAGAAAATAGCAAGGCCTGATAGCCCTGACTTGTGGAATAAAGGAAGGAGGAAGGAGAGAGGGAAAGCAGGGTGAGCATAAGGGATAGGAAAGAGACAACGGTTAGGAAAGTAATCGGATCATAACAGGAAGCCACTGTCAAAACAGAAGAAACTCTCCTTCCTGTTTCCCTGAACTCAACCTTCTTGGCTATTTATTTCTATGTTGCTTAACAGGCCCCTTGGTGTGGACTTCTCTGCTCTGCTGAATTTTAGGCTAAGAGTATCTCATCCGGAGTCATTTTCCATGGATAAACCTTGGAACTCTGATTTTTAATGTGTCACATAAGAAGCTTGGAAACTGTCACTTCTACCTTCACACCAAGAAGAGGCTAAAGACATGCAAAACTCTGAAGTAATGAACAAATTCAGAGAGCTGGAGTTTCACAGATGCAAAAGCCACAAGGACTTCATGATAAAAAAAATAAATAAATAAATAAAAAATAATAATAAAAAAAACTGGGTTGAGGCCCATTGACTGTTTTCCAGAGAAGTAGCATGGCCTAATGTGAAAGGTTAAAAAAAATTTGGTCGGGTGCGTTTTTGGGTGCTTTTGTGAATTTTAACTCTTAGAATCTGATCAGGTTATCAGAGGCAAGATCAGAGAAAAATATCCCTGGCCTTCAGATAAAGGAACAGGATGGGTAGACATTTTAGAATGATTCCAGACCTTTCTTTTTTCATTACCAAGTACTACCCTCAGAATAATTTTTCTATTTTATTATTTCTCTTTTTGAGATTATAATCACATCATTTCTCCTTTCCTTAGCCTCTAAACCCTTCCATAAAGCTCTTCTTGCTTTCTATCAAATTCATGGCTTCTTTTAACATTTACTATTGTTACATACATACATGTGTATGATTGTATACGTACATCTCTATAGATACAGATTCATATTCCTAAGTACATAAATACAACCTGCTCTGTATTTATGATTTTTGGGATAAATGTTTGGTATTGGATACCTTCTTTCTTGGGGATTCTTTCTCCCACTCTCAGGATTTCTAAGATGCCTGGAGGTTTTGTGTACCCACAGATATGTGTAATTCTAGCCCCTCATCAAGAAAACTTCTCTTTGCAAAAAGGAAACCATTATAGAAAACCACAAGCAATCAAACTGCAAAGCTGTGGAGCCCAGTCCCAATGATACATCTACAAAGCAAGCTCTGTGCCTAAGGCTCAAGAACGGTTTATGAAGCAGAGGCAGAGAGACTGTAAGAACCAGATAATTACAGAGTTTCCTGTGAAATTGAGGCTTTTAGGACTATCAAACACTACATCCATATAGTCTCACCAATATGACTGACCAAACATAATTGTACAAGGATGGAAATAATAGACATGCTAACATAGACAAGGGAATGCCCAAATACCTTCAATACTCAACAAAGAGAAATTATTTTAACAGAACTGAGCAATGTAAGTTGTAACTGAGTCTCACAAGCAACAGAGAAAGAACACACACAACTTCAGGAAACTTTAGCCTTCCCATGTCACCTAGGGTATGAAAGATGAAGGTGTGAAGATGTGGTTTTGCAGATCAGAGCCTGTAGACACAGTTCCAAGGAAAATGATAGGATTTTCTCTTCTGCCCACACCTCACCATACAACAACAATTGTCCCATATCACAGATTACAACTGCTAGGTACAGACTCTACTGACAAAAGAGCCTCTGGGAAACCTATGTATTGTAGAGGACACCTATCACTAGAGCCTCTGACATTGGTAATACAACCAACAGAAAACCAGCAGCTTAACTCCTAGACAGACAGGCATAAAACATCTCACTAGTAGCCTATGCAATACAATTCCATTTATCCGACATTGCATACTCACCATTCAAACAAACTAACAAACAAACAAACAATGCTAAACTATAGGGCATTCTAAGGGGCAAATGATAATGAAGACAATTGTGTGTGTGTGTTTTAGAATTACAAGTTTTGAATTTGTAAATAACTGTGAATAAGATACAGAGGATTCTAGTTAAAAAAAAAGTAAACAATACGGGAAAGAGATGGGATGGGGGGTGTTGGACCATGACAGGGAAAGGTCAAATGATGTAATTATGTTTTAATTTTAACTTTTTTCAATTAAAATATATGAGATGAAAGTAAAGTAGCAGAGAATAAAACTAAGGGAAATAGCTATAAAAAATACGTAAATGCCAAAACAAAGTTAAAGCAGGAAGGAGATAGCATTCATCATGAGACAGAATGTGACACAGAACCAGAAGTCTTGAAGATATGTCAAGAGAAAATTGTAGAGATTATGATTTCATTAACAAAAGCCATAAGATATATGATGAGAATACCTTAACAAAAGGAAAGAAGAGAAAAGAAAAGAAAGAAATATTTGAAGATATAGTGACTGAGGATTTGCAAAAGTAGTGGGTGATGCTGAATTATGGTTCCAGGAAGCCCAGAGAATTCCAAGCACAATAAATACACAAAGCTCTACTCTGGGATACCATATTAAAACTGCAAGAAATCAACGTCAAGATGCACTTTCTAGCACCACTAAAAATAAATAAAAAGAAAACAAAATCAGTTACGGAAACAATTTTTTGAAGGCACAGACAGAAAACATCTTACTTGTCATATAACAGGGAAAACAAATTATACTGGGCTTCACTTGGCAACCATGAGAACAACAGCATAGTGAGTGAGCCACAGAATTCTATACCTTGGTGTGAAATCATCCTTCCAGAATGAGGGAGAAATAGGGTATCTGTCAGATAAATAAAAACTGATATCATGAGTACACTTAACTTGTAAGAAAAGTTCTTTCGACAAAAAGACCATGATACCAACCAGAAACTCAAATGTGACTAGAAAGAAGACATATGGAAAGAAATGTGGACTAAAGGAAATATTTTATTTTCTAATTCTTACTTGATCCAAGTGCCAACAGTTTGTTCAATATAGTAGCACCAGTATACACCATGATGATAAACTTCAGTAGTTGAAATAAATGGCAAGAAGTTATAGCAGAGTGGAGGAGAGAATTTACACAACTCAGCTATGAGGTAGCCATACTATTTATCAAGTGATATAGTGGTGCCAAAGTGAACTTATGGTAGTTAGTGTGTTCAGTAGTCTTCTATTACTCTCAGGTTTAATTTTCATGATTTCAATTACCCCTTTGTCAACTAGATCCAAAAATATTTGATGGAAAACCCAGGAAATAAACAATTCAGGTGCTTTAGATTGTTTATCATTCTGGGTGGTAAGATGAAATACTGTGCCATCCCATTCAGTCTCATCCAGAGCAAGATTGTTCTGTTGTCTAGCATATAGGAAGAACTACCTGCCAGTTCAGTCATGTAGTAGCTGCCTGAATTATTGTTTTATATGGAGTAACAAAGTTTAGTCCTAAGATTTGAGGCATGGGGAATCCTGAGGCTTTTCATGGATGAATAGAAACAACAATATTACAAACACTAAAAAATATCCTAAAAGTTTTATAACCTTTACAAGCCAAACCTTTATACAAACACTCTCCAGATACATGGCTCCCATATCATCATCATTAAATCTATTTTTGTATCCTTTTTCAGAACACAGGAAATGTAAAAATCAAGAATAGGGAGATAGGCATAAGACGATCAGTGACTGGATCCTAAGTGGCAGGCAAACAAAATACTATTGAATGTAGGAGATCCCACAGTAGGACACTAGTCCCACCCATCTATTTACCTTCACAGTCAACTAAGCATCATGTCAGATCTAGTTATACCTCAAGCTCATTGGTAAATAACATATCTGACTTTATACTTGATGCTCTCCTTCTACAATTTCTAAATTCACAGAATCCGTCTGAAAGCACCATCGATAAACTCTGATGCATCCATGTCTCACCCCGAAGCAGGACCTAAGCACTAAAGTCTTTTCTGCAAGTATAAAATAGCTTCATAAACTCTTGGCTAGGGGTGACCAATTCCCCTATGCATAAGACTGCTGACCTCCTCACCTACTCACATACATAGCTGGAAATACCTCTGCCTCTCTCCTTGTGCCACCCTCCCCCACTCCGGGTGATCATTAATAAATGTGACATCATTTTGCTAAAATGTGTAAGTGTCTTGGCTAACTGCAGCTCCAATTGTTGTTCCAGTTCCCTTTTTCTTTCATGAGAAATTAAATTGCATTTTCTTTTTTTATTGGATATTTTATTTATTTACATTTCAGATATCATCCCCTTTCCCCATTTCCCCTCCCTAGAATCTCCTATCCCATCCTCCCTCCTCCTTTTTGTTTTTATACCATTTGAATTACATGCAAGTATTAAGGTCAGTTCTTGGTTGAGGGACTAACAATACAATAGATGCAAATAGTCAAGGAACAAGCAAGACAATAAACACAAATAGTTAAAGAACAAGCAAGGCAATAAACAAAATTCTGTGAACATTCCCATGATCACTGTTTCTAAGGGATTATCAAGATGACCAAATTTTCTAATGCTTACAAATGTCTCTTCTTTAATTCTTTCTAACTCTCTCTGAGAGGAAGTTCTTCATTTTCACTATTCTTTACCAGCTTCTGGGTTGACAAGACTGATGACCATTTCTCCATCTTCACTGTGATGGTGGTTCTCCTGGCTGTGGATGAAGACTAGATTTCCTTTGAATTTCCAGACACACATATCCAATTTCTACTACAACAGTTTCAGGGTTTTTATTGCTATAATGAAATGCTATGATCAAAAGCAACTCAGCAACTTGGGAGAAAGGAGTTTATTTTGCTTAGATTTCCATATCAATGAACGTCATCAAAGGAAATCAAAGGCAGGAACTCAAACAGGGTAGGAACTTGGAGGAAGGAGCTGATGCAAAGTTCATAGAGGGATGGTGTTAACAGGCTTACACCTCTTGGTTTGCTCAGTCTACTTTCTTATAGCACCATGGACCACCTGCCTGGGAGTAGGTGTTATCACCCACAATGGGCAGGGCCTTCCCACATTAATCACTGGCAAAGATCTAGTACAGGCTTGCCTAGATCTTATAGAGGCAATTTCTCAACTGAGATTCTCTCCTCTCAGATGGCTCTAGCTTGTGTGGAATTGAAAAAAAAAAAAAAAAGGTAGCTGGCACAGACTATCTGCTTGGATTTTTAACAGGCAGCTCAAATATAGCAAGCACAGAATTGAAGTCTTGATCCTCCTAACCATCCGCAAACTCCCCAGAGTCTTCATAGTAAAATGAATTGCAACTCCTTCCTTGTAGTTCAAGCCTCAAGGCTTAGTTCATCCTTAGCTCATCATTCTTCTGTGTTTCCCACTTCCCACACTGAAGCTGTTGACAAACCTGGTAGCTCATCTTCCACAGTCACACCACAGTCTAAGAAGATTGTTTCTCACTTGTAGAGATTCCATGGGCTCTCAGTAGGCCTTCTGGCTTGCACTCAAGCTGATCTGATGCCTAGTCACATCTCGACATTTTTATCCACAATGAGCTCTTAAAACAAAGTCAGGTTAAGCTCTCCCATCTAAGGCAGACAGAGTGAACATATCCAGGATGGAGGCACATGCTCACTGAACTTCTTTCTCTCATCAAACCTTACTGCTCTCATCTAACCCTCTCCAGTCATGAGCTTTCCCTGCTGTTCTGAAGATTCATAGGACAAGCTACAGGGATAGTGTTTCTGCAACCAATATCACCTCTGCCTGGGCAGCTCATTCTTATACCCCATTTATTCCTCCTATCCTAAAATGACATGGTGACTGAAAGAAACACCTCTCTTGCTCATTACTCTAAATATTCCAACTTCCCATCTCAGCAGGCTTTACCCATGCTTCTAGCGGTATTTTATCCCTAAGTCTTTGTTTCTCTCTTTTTCTTCTTGTGTTACTAGAAAATGAATGGAGACCATTGCGGACACTAAGTAAGACCATACCAGCCACATCCCTAGCCCTCTCTTCTTTATTAATGTATTTTTTTTCTCTGCACTAACAGGGAAGGGACTTATGTTTCAGTCACTTTTTGCCTCCATGCCTAGAGTAAATGCCCAGCATCTGGAAAAGAGTAAGAAGAAATTGATGGGAAATGATGAATGGTTGTTGAATTACTGGTTTTCCCACTTACTTAGACATGTCTAACTTATTCTTTAATGTGTGCCAAAAAAGAAAATCTCTTAAACTGTTTTCAGGATATTTAAGTCATCTTTTGAATTTCGGAAGCTGACAATTTTGTCCAGTCCATTTGCCATTATCGATCTCTTTTCTTTGTAGGGAACTGATTACAGATGTCAGTTAAATTTTAAGTGAAAACTGTTTTGCTTTCATGAATATGGTGTTATTGGCATAGTGTTCCTGAAGGATGTCAGAACAGCCTGCTTACCTCTGCAGTTCTAGAAGTTTCCACACACCCGACTCCCTCTAGGCAAGCCCTCAAAATTATTTAAATTGGTTTCTAGGCATGTTTGGTACAATTCTGGAATCTTTTCCAAATGTAGCAAACACACACACACACACATACACATTCACACCGCAAGAAAATTACAGATGGCTTAGCAGTTCCCTGGAAATTGTATCAGAGTCTAGTAGCAGGTGTTTGAATAGAGCCTGAAGCTTTCTATCCAGTTTTAAGTTCCATTATGCCCTTGCCCATAGACCACAAAAGAGTACATAAAATTTCACAGTAATTGTTCATAAAAAAAATTCCCTACCCAAACAAGAAGCAAGCAAGGCAGCCATCCAAACTAAGAATGTAATTATACAATTAAATTTTATTAATATGTACTATTTTCCATTCCTCAATTGTCCCATCTCATTTTATCACACAGTATTATCCTCCTTTCTTCTCATTTTTGTTAGCAAAGTAAATACTAAATTAAGATATCTCATTAATAAGGGAATAGAAGTCAGTTTTGATGCCCTGTCTGTCACCTGCTGCTGAGGACTCTCACCTTGTGGTGTCTTATTTTGCATAGATTTATCAAAGATTTAATCTGCCATCAAATGAATAAATGTCTTCATGTATCCAGATTCCAACATGTATCTCTCCCCTTATTTCAAAGATGTTTCTACTAGGAAGGCCAGTTGGCATGGCTGTGAACTATTTTGCTTTAGATCTTCAAAGCTCAGGTCAACACCCAATGTCCATGACTGCCATATCATCTACTCTCCTGTGTCCCCACTGTCACCATTGACCTCACTTAAAGCAAACAAAGAAAATATATATTTTTACCAAGTAAAAGTAATCTCAATGTTGTAACATCTAATCCATTTGCCTAGCGTGAATATATCCATCATAACTTCTGTGTCCAATCTCTGTTTCTGTCTCTGTCAATCTGTGTATCTTTCTACCTCTTTTTCTCCCTGTCTCTCTATGTCTCTGTCTCTCTATCTTTTCTCTGTGTATCCTTCTGACTACCTACTCTTTCTGTCTTTGTCTGTCTCTATCTCTCTGTTTCTCCCTGTATGTCTCTGTCTCTCTGTCTCTGTCCCTGTCTCTCTCTTTCTCTCTCTTCTTCATTACTATTACCCATCTTAAAATGGTAACAACCAAATTTAACTGAACATTCCCAACAAGCTTCTCCTCACATCTCTGGGAACTTGCACAGGAAACTTCAACACTGAGGCTACTTACTTTCCATTGTCTTCACTCCAGTGAGTTGTCTTTTCTCAAGGTTGTATTCGTGTGCTGAACAGAAGGGTTGTCTGCTCAGTTCCCATAACTGTGAACTGCTTTCTGAGGTACTTTTCTTTCCTGGTTCCCAAGAGCTTGGCTTACCTGTTCTGTCTCACTTCTTCCCATATCCTATACACTGTTACTCCTCTGAACATGAGTGACTCAGGGTCTCCAGTCCTTGCCTTTTCTTTCTCTTTTCCCCAGCTCTTTTCTCACTTTCTAACTGACCTTATCCAGATCCATTGGTTTTAGTACATTTTTTGGTGGCTAACACCCAAATCTATAACCCTTGCCTTGATTTCTACCTCCACTCAATGCATCACTCAGGTGTTAAATAACATGCATACAAGTAGTATTAGACAGACTAAGAAGGTTATATTTATATATTTAGGAATGTACGTGTGTATGTGTGTGTGTGTGTGTGTGTGTGTGTGTGTGTGTGTGTGTAATAATCAATTTTTAAAAAGCGGGACTTGAAGGGAGGGAAGCAAAGAAAGAAATAATGAAATTATCTCAAAAATAAAAGAAAAAATCCTGAACTGAACTTAATCAAATATTAACTTTCACATTCACTATAGATCCTTTATTCCACTCTTTTTCTTTTTTAGACAATGGTCTGACCATCTGCCTCCTGATGACAAAACCAATTTCTATTATACTACTAATTTGCAGTCAGTTAGTATTATTAGGATATTAGTATATCAGGAATTATAAGCTCCTCAAATGATCTGAATCAATGCATGCATGCTTGCTTGTATTTATTTATATGTTTAGTTTCCTATCAAATCAACCTGGATTTTCTTGAGGGTATGGAATGGTGATTCTTCTGCCATCTGCCTTGCATGTAAAACAATGCCCGAAACAGAGGGATCTCTTAATTAATTGTTGTTTTCTCACAACTTAAATAAAATGAAGTAAAGCGTAGAGTTTGCTGTTTAGCACCTAATCCCAAGAAAGTTACAATTTATATAAGACTATTTTATATTTAAATAATGTATGAGTTTTCTCATTTTCTTGGCCAATTGACAGGTACACTGAAGCCTTAAAGGGAGTGAAACCACATATGCACTCATGTAGTTAAGACCCAAGAAAGAAAACCACATATTTACAATGAAATTTATTCTGCATGCAAGCATAGTCATCCCAGTATCCCAGTCGGGTGCAGATGCTTCTCATTCAGAATTCAGGTGCATTTAACTTCTCTGAAAGCTGAAGCTTCCCATTGAGCCACAGTAACTGTGTAAATGGAACCAGTTCCTCAAATAAATAGACTGTAAAATAACCGGCTTGCTGAACATCTATCACTCCCTAGGTAAGGCATTTGCCCATCCTGATTTTAGTCTTCAGATTACTTTTCTCTCTTATATTAAAAGTAAAAACAAATTTTATATTTAAGACTAATAGTAAACCACTTTTAAAGGTCTTTATTATCTGGGCCACATGTCACAAGAGAACCTTTCCTGTGAAACAAGGTGGATCGGCTATTAACCAAGATTTCTTCCTGCCTGAGTAAACACCATCAGACTCACAAGCAGGGGTGAAAATCACACAGCTTTACCTAACGCATCATGTTACACTTGAGCTCTAAAGGTCCTGAGCATCTATACCTAAGCAGAGTACACGAAATCTTCTCACATGCTGACTCAGTCCCAGAGACTGGATGTGCAGCCCCTTGACCTTTATGCTAGGGTTGACTAGGGGAGACATATCCTATAAGGCATGGGAATGAGTGTACATATGCAAATATATATGTGAGGCTCTGCACACATCCTTCAGGACTCCTCTGCTGCATCCACAATTAGAAGAGACATCAGCTCCCTGAAACCAGGCTGGAATGAAGACAAGATTCCATTCATTGAACCTACACTGTAACTGGAATGAAAAGAGCAGGAGTTGGGCTCCCTCCATTATAAAAACCTTCGATAGACTTAGACTAAGTAGTCTACATTTTCTGTAATCTTTTCTAGCATCAATCAGTTAATCAGTTCATTGGAAATGCCAGTCCCTGTGAGCTCGATTAAAGATCTTAAAACCAAAACCTGGCATACTTCTTGGAACCTCTCGTCTGCACTCAATCTTGTTAAACTCAGTGGCAGATTTTCCTTTTATTATTTATCTTTGAGACTTTGTCTTTGGGTCTCACTATTCAACCTTGCATGGTCTTCAAATCTTGTCCCACATACTGGAACTACAGATGTGCTTTACTTTCCCTGGGTCTTGGAGATTATGGTTCCTAACAATAACAGCAACAGTGTCGACCATTCTACATACTCTTCTGACTGCAACAACTGACTTCCAACAACTCCCGATCAAGGACGAGATACATGTTCACTCCTTGTAAAGAAGCACAGCTCTGTGTTGGACTTCACAAACAATACATAGCAGAGAAGAAAAGATACTCCTTAAGGGAAGATGCTAAGGCAATGCACCTCTGCCTGATCCTCTGGACTTCAACTCCTGCAGGTAGCCCACAGCACTGTGAGGGGAGCAGACTGTGGAGGGTCTCATAACCAAGCATCTACAGAAAGGAACCATGGCCCTTCACTCCTAGCCCACAGCCAACAACAAATGGCCAACCACACAAACGACCCATCTTAGAAGTAAAAGATCCTACTTCCAGACCCTTTAGCTGGAGGCAAGAAAGCCTCCCTACTACTCACATGGTGTATTCTTGACCTAGTTAATTACAGGTTGAATATCTCTTATTAGAAATGCTTAGGAGCAGAGGTGTTTTGATTTTATTTTTAGACTTTTAGAATATCTGCACATTAATGACTATGATATGCAAGATAAACATAAAGGCCATGATGTTTTGTGTACAACTTACAGGTGTAGCCTATAAGGCAAGTTTACATAATTTTTTAATCCATATGTCTTTGACTAATGCCTGTCATGTAGTCATGTGTGAACTTTTCCTTTTGTGATTGTCATGTCAACACTTAAAAAACTTTTCAATGACAGAGCATTTCCAATTACAGATTTTTAGATTAAGGAGGCTCAACAGGTATTGTTTTCAATGACAACATATGGGGCCAATTTGTTTCCCGGTGACAGAGAGCCAAGGCAGCTGCTGTTTCTCCCACTTCAGACTTGTTCTGCTTATCAGGCAGATGTGATAGAGCCTTCCTTGACACCTCTCTCAATCAGCATAAGCTGTGCAGCCTCCTTGCCATACTGTGAGTGGACATGCTATTTCTCTTTTGATTCCTTTAACTGATGACGCTTTTCCACTCCCTCCCCATCACTGCTTCAGACTCTCAGTTAGGTTTAAGAAAGAACTTAAAACTGATGTTAGCCTCAGTAGAGGCTGGGGGTAGGGAAGGGTTCCAAACTATGAAGGGTTCTCTGACAGTAGTACATGCAGGGGCAAACTGCAACAGTCAGTTAGGAGTTGTGCCCCTGGAGATGGGAGCAAACCATAGAGTGCAATGTAAACCTGAGCTGTGTTACAAGTGAGGATGTAGGAAACGCTTAAAGAGGAGACAGGTGTTAGAACAATATTTTACATAGTATATAAGGAGTGACCTGCACTCTCAGTTGCAAACCCTGGCAGTAAGTATAAATATTAAAATCACCCCTGCTACTATGCTGCATCCCTCAACCCTTTTAACAAATGGAGTGAGGTTAGTCAGAAAAAGCTTGGTGCCAAGAAACCTTTCAATGACTTGGTAATCACACCTTTCCATGGGTACTGAAGGTTATTCGCTCTGTCTCTCTCTGCTTCTCTTTTTTTTTTTTCTTTATTGGATGATTTATTTACATTTCCTATGTTGTCCCCTTACCCCATCCCCCACCACCCCCTCAGAACCCCCAATCCCCTCACCCCTCCTCCTTCTTCTCTGTGGATGTAACCTCTATCTACACCCCTCTCTGCTTCTCTTTGTCGTGTCTCTGTGTCTCTGTCTCTCTCTCGGTCTCTCTCTCTGTCTCTGTCTCTCTTTTTGTCTCTCTGTCTCTCTCTCTGTCTCTCTCTCTGTCTCTCTCTTCCTCTCTCTCTCTCTCTCTCTCTCTCGCTCTCTCTCTCTCTCTCTGTGTGTGTGTCTGTGTGTCTGTGTGTCTGTGTGTCTGTGTATCTGCCTGTCTGTGTGTCTGTGTAAAACGATTGAGGGTCACCATGATTTAGCTAGCCATAGAGGAAAAAAAAAAACAATTTAAGCAAAGTTCAAGATATGTTCAGCAGAAAATTAGGTGTTTCTCACTTCAATATATGTTAGGAGCCGCGTCCGCCATCGGAAGATGGCGCCGGTTTCCTGCTTCCTGGTTCTTCTTGCGAGCCTTGCTTGAATGTGCGCCTGCGCAAGGCGCGAAAATCAGTATGCTAATTTGGCGACATCATAAGAGCCAATGAGTGTGCGGCACATCTCCTAAAGCGCTATATAAGCCACTAGCTTTTGGGGCTTGGGGTCCCTCGCCTCACTACCATCTAAGAGAGCTGTAACACTAAAAGAGCTGTAATAAAAATGCTGCCAGAAGAATCCTGAAGCGTGGCGTTCTCCTTTTCGGCGAGGCGGCGCCCCGCAACTGGTGAACGAAACCCGGGAGACGAAGCCGAACGTCTCGGAGTTTTATCCAGTTTCGAGGGACCCTGTTGGCTCAACAGAGGATTCAGAACTGGCTGTGCGAGAGGTCTAGATGCTTTTCTGCAAGGTATGGTGGATCCTGTCTATTTTGCTATTGCTATCCCCGTTTGGGCCGTGGTAGTTCTTGTGCTCTGCTTCTGTCTTAACTACCATACACAAGGGAAGGAGTGTACTTGCCCTCCGTGTATTCAGGAGCTGTAAGTCACAGGTAGATAACTGTGCAAGCTCGTTCCCTCTAAGCAGTATGGGTAACCGCCAAATGAAGCCGCTTCTCGCAGCAATGCAGGCGTTGTTACGTGAGCATGGTTTAAAGGTTCCCGAGAAAGTGTTGTGTAATTTTCTGCAAGATGTGGATAGAGTAGCTCCATGGTTTGTATCCACGGGGTCCTTGTCAAAGGGCTCCTGGGGCAAGCTCGGCGGAGATTTGATTAATGAAAAGGAGAAGGGAAAGTTAAGACCAGGCACATGGCCGCTGTACAAAATGGTTAGAGCCTGTATAGAGGATGCAAAATGCCAAGATAAGGTAAGAGAGGGGCAAAGAGCTTTAGCAGAACACCAGGATAGCCTATCAGAAGCAGAAAAGGAAGAGAGCGCTAAGAATGGAACGAAGAGAAAGGAAAAGAAAAAAGAAGAAATTAAAAAAGAAGTAGCTACAAAAGTGGAACAGAAAGGGCCTAAGAAAAAGTTGTACCCAGTGTTAACTGAGTTTCGAAATCTAAGAATTAACGACTCCGCCTCTGAGGAGACGTCCTCGGGGGACGAAGAAGATACAGAGGATACCGACACCTCATCCTCTGATAGTGTGTTAGATCTTGAGGAACAGGCAGAGTTAGATAAAGAAGCAGCTCGTTATGAGTCTGAAAGATACGGGCTGGATTCGCCTTATGCACCGGGGTATGCCCCATCTGCCCCACCATTGGAGGAAGTAGTTAGAGTTAAAAAGAAAAAACCAAAAGAGAGACAGGAAAGACTGCCGTCCAATTCTCTTATTACAGCTAAGGAGAGAAAAAAGATAAGAGTAGCCTTTCCTGTATGGGAAGATGCTAACCAAACTAGGCAACATTCACAGCTAGATTTAAAACAATTAAAAGCGCTAGCCGAATCAGTACAGACTTATGGAATCAATGCCTCTTTTACTCAGGCATTAATAGAAAGACTTGTGGTCAGTGCCATGACACCAGATGACTGGTATAATACTGTTAAGGCTTGCCTGACTATGGGACAGTATCTAGATTGGAAATCTATTTTTCAAGAACTCTGTGCTTCACAGGCAAGACAAAATTTAGCTCAGGGGCATCCACAATGGAACTTTGATATGCTTACAGGACAGGGACAATGGGCTATCAATCAAACGGCCTACCCTGTAGAAGTATATGAGCAAATTAATAAGGCAGCTGTAAAAGCATGGAAAAGCCTACCTAACAAAGGACAGGTTTCAGGAAACTTGACAAAAATTATCCAAGGGAACACTGAGCCATTCTCAGACTATGTGGCTAGGATGATGGAGGCGGCAGGAAGGATTTTTGGAGATCCTGAGACAGCCATGCCTCTCATAGAACAGCTAATTTTTGAACAGTGTACTAGAGAGTGCAGAAATGCTATTACACCTTGGAAAGGAAAAGGACTAAATGCATGGATGAAGGCTTGTAGAGAAATAGGAGGACCTCTATCTAATGCTGGATTGGCAGCTGCTGTTTTAGCGGCTCAGAGGACCTCTAATGTTAAATGTTTCAGGTGTGGAAAGCTGGGACACATACAAAGACAATGTAGAGCACCTGGCACTACTAATAACAATCGTCCAAAGGTGCCTGGAATGTGTCCTAGGTGTAATAAAGGAAAACATTGGGCAAATGAGTGTAGGTCAGTTAAAGACGACAGAGGACGTGTAATTTCCCCTCTGCCAAAAAACGGGCAACGGGGCCCACGCCCTCAGGGCCCACAAATGTATGGGGCGATAGAGAACCTACAGAACAACCCTCAACAACATCAAAGGATAAGACAATCAGGAGAGCCACGTCAGGCTCGGCAGGACTGGATCTCTGTGCTACCGCCAGAGCAGTACTAACACCTACCATGGGGTGTCAGCCTATACCTTCTGATTTTTCAGGACCCTTACCTGAGAATACAGTAGGACTAGTGCTAGGAAGATCGTCTACGACTCTGAGAGGATTAACTGTTCACCCCGGAGTCATAGATCAAGATTATGAGGGACAAATAAAAATCATGTGCTCATCACCAAGGGGAATTAGCTCTATAGCTCCTGGTGATAGAATTGCACAGCTATTGGTCCTCCCTAGTTTACATTCATTCTTTCCTAGTAAAGGTTTAACTAGGGGCATGAAGGGATTTGGCTCCTCTGGAGGACAGAATGTATTTATTTCATTAGATTTAGATAAACGCCCCACCTTAGAGTTGAAAATTCAAGGAAGGCTTTTCACAGGCCTCCTAGACACAGGAGCAGATACTACCATTATCTCTACCAATTGGTGGCCAAAAAACTGGCCTGTTAATAGCTCTTCACAAACCTTACAAGGTCTTGGATATGAGTCTGCTCCTGATGTTAGTGCAAGAGTATTGCATTGGGAAGATTCTGAAGGCAGACGAGGGACAGTTGTTCCTTATGTCTTGCCACTTCCAGTTAATTTATGGGGAAGAGATATCCTTAAACAATTGGAATTTAGGCTCACTAATGATTATTCTACACAGAGTCAAAAAATGATGAAAGAAATGGGGTGTGTCCCTGGAAAAGGATTGGGGAAGGCCTTACAAGGCAGGACCAGCCCTTTTTCTATTACAGAAAAACAAGACAGGAAAGGGCTGGGTTTTTCCTAGGGGCCATTGAGGATGCATTGCCTATACCTTGGTTGTCAGAGGAACCTGTATGGGTTCCTCAATGGCCGTTAACCTCTGAAAAACTAGCAGCTGCAAAAGCTCTAGTTAAAGAGCAACTAAAACTAGGACATCTGGAGAGTTCTCAGTCACCATGGAATACACCTATATTTGTGATTAAGAAAAAATCAGGTAAATGGAGGTTATTACATGATCTTAGAGCTATTAATAATCAGATGCAATTATTAGGATCAATTCAAAAGGGTCTGCCACTGCTGACAGCCTTGCCTAGACATTGGGAGATTATAATATTAGATATTAAAGATTGTTTTTTCTCTATACCTTTACATCCTAAGGACAAAATTAGATTTGCTTTCACTCTCCCAAGTATTAATCATGAGGAACCAGACCACCGATATCAATGGAGGGTCCTGCCACAAGGCATGGCCAATAGTCCCACTATGTGTCAAATATATGTCTCTTCTGCTATTGAACCAGTTAGAAAACAGTTTCCTAAGGTTAGAATTTGTCATTTTATGGATGATATACTCTTGTGTACTAATAACAAAGAAGTTTTACACCAAGCGTTCTCTCTGTTAGTTTCTACCTTAAAACAGAAAGGACTATCTATAGCGCCTGAAAAGGTTCAGGAAGGAGAGATAGGAAATTTCTTGGGAGCAATAATTACTCCTGAGTATATTAAACCACAGAAGGTTACTATTAGAAGAGATAAATTAAAAACGTTAAATGATTTTCAAAAGTTACTAGGGGATATCAATTGGATTCGTCCCTATTTGAAATTAACTACAACTGAACTTCAACCCTTATTTAAAATACTTGAGGGAGATTCTAACATTACTTCATTGAGAACTTTGACCCCTGAATCGTCTAAAGTATTGGATAAAATAGAGATGGCCATACAACATGCTCAACTAGATAGACTTAACCCCGAATTATCTTTCCAGTTATGTATTCTTCCCTCTCCTCAACAACCAACTGCAGTACTGTGGCAAGAGGGACCCTTGCTATGGATTCACCCACATAGCTCTCCTGGAAAGACTTTAGGCTATTATCCTACCTTAGTTGCAGAATTGGCTTTAAAGGGACTTCAACTGTCCGTGATGCATTTTGGACAATATCCTAATACAATTGTATGTCCTTATACTATGTATCAAATTCAAGTTTTATGTGCATCTCAAGATGCTTGGGCAATTTTAAAATGCTCATTCCCTGGAAATATTGATAATCATTATCCTAAACATCCCTTGTTACAATTTACTCTTTCTAACTCATTTATATTTCCCAAAGTTACTAAGACACATCCTATTCATCAAGCATTGGATATTTATACCGATGGTTCTAAGACAGGCATTGGTTGTTATGTGGTTAATAATGTCCCTACTCGAATTCAGTTTGATTATACATCTCCCCAATTAGTAGAATGTGCTATTGTAGCGATAGTGTTGCAAAGATTTTCAGAGCCTATAAACATAATTTCAGATTCGCATTATGTTGTAGGAGCTGTTAAACAATTAGAAGTGGCTGATTTTATCCACCCTAAAAGCATGGTTGCTGAGATATTTAAAGATATTCAACACCATATTCGCAATAGGTGTCACCCATTTTTTATTCAACACATGAGAGCACATTCATTGCTTCCTGGGCCTATGTCTCAGGCTAATGCTATAGCTGATAAAGCCACTAAAAACCTATATTGGGTAAGCTCGCCATTAGAAGGCGCAGTTGAATTCCATAAACTCTATCATGTACCAGCTAATACCCTAAGATTAAAGTTTCATTTAACTCGTGCAGAAGCGCGAGATATTGTTCTGAAATGTACCTCCTGTGCAGAATTCAGACCCTCTCCATCTATAGGGGTCAATCCCAGAGGTCTACAACCTCTTCATATCTGGCAAATGGATGTTACACATTGCAATGCCTTTGGAAAACAAAAATTTATTCATGTATCTGTGGATACATGCTCTGGCATCATTCATGCCACCCCCCTTGCGGGAGAAAAAGTGTCACATGTTATTACTCACTGTCTTGAAGCCTGGGCTGCTTGGGGCAAGCCCCTTCAGCTGAAGACTGATAATGCACCAGCTTATACATCTAAAACTTTTCAACAGTTTTGTCTGAGGCTTGGTGTCCGTCATATAACTGGCTTGCCATATAATCCTCAGGCACAAGGGATTGTGGAACGTGCCAATGGCACATTGAAAACTTATTTACAAAAACAAAAGGGAGGAATAGGCCCCAACATGGGACCTAAGACATCTATCTCCCTAGCCCTATTTACCTTAAATTTTTTAAATCTGGATTCTGATGGACAATCTGCTGCTGACAGACATGTGGCTCCAAGTCCTCAAAAAGAATATGTTAAATGGAAAGATATCTTAACTAACCAATGGAAGGGCCCGGATCCAGTTTTAGTGAGATCCCGGGGAGCTATCTGTGTTTTCCCACAGGATCAAGAAAATCCAATCTGGATACCAAGCAGACTGACCAGAACTGTGAAAGAGGACTCACCAACCCCTGAAGAAAATGCTAAAGATCCTGCTGATGATCTGCCTGCTTGAGAGAGCGATAAGTATACCATTGTGGGCTGTGGTAAGATCATGGCCAGTTCCCATCCCAGTACATTCCCACTCTAAAGTACTGCCAATGTTTACATCATCAAGCTGTCAGCTGGAGGCACCATGTGCCATACCTTTAAACAAAGAGATTGTCAAGTATAATGCATCAAAATTTAGATTAAATGATACTTTGTGTTTCACCATAACAAACAGGGCAGAGACCCCATGCGTTGTACTTCGCAATGCTACATTGGGACACTGGATTGATCCACTTGGAGATTCCCAAATAGGCACTGGTGTCCTGCTCGAGGTACTCAATAACATAGTGGCAGGACAATCTGAGGCCAGTGGAGATACATCTAATAAAAAACAGTCCCCTGTGAATATCACTACATTATTGCTAAAAAGTAAGGTAACCATACTTGAACAATCATATTGGCAAACCAATAATGCCACTAATGTCAGAGTGTGGCCATGGTGCCCTCCAGATCAGTCATTTCCACCAGTGTTTACGCACTGCCAATCTAAAAGGATGCCTAAGGTAGAAGTATCTCGAGGCTTCACCTTATCGCCACCTCTAAAAAGGATGGCTATGACAGGAAATAAAACAGGGAAGGTAAACGAATGGCCATTTTATCAATGGGTGTTGACAAATTTAGCGGGGGCTGCTACCAGTTTATCAGCCTTTGCAACTCTAGGTGAGTCACAACATGACATTTGGAATGTATCAGCAACCAGAACTGATACTACACCAGTGATATTGAATGATATTAAATATAATAACTTGTTGGCAAATTATTCAGCCAAAAGGGCAGCAGTTTGTGTTTCGGCTCCCTTCTTTTTTATTTTAGCAGAATTTAAAAATAAAAGCAGCATATTAGATTGTGCGAATGTCACCTGCCATTTGACAGAATGCTGGAATGGGTCCGCATCTTTAGCACTGCTGGTGCGGGTTCCGACCTTTGTCCCTATACCGGTGGATGCCGATCCCGATAAATTTCCAATAATCTCTTTAATTAGAGAAAAGAGAGATTTTGGCATCACGGCGGCCATTGTGACGGCCGTTGCAATGTCGGCTGCTGCAGCAGTGACTGCGGGTATTGCCCTAGCCAATCAAGTTCAAGCAGCAGAAACAATAAATAATATAGTGAATGCCTCGGCAGATGCTATGGTAAAACAGCATAAAATGAATAGCCATTTGATTTCTGGGATACTGCTTGCTAATCAGCGAATAGATCTATTACAAAGCAAAATGGAAGAAATTGCTGATATTCTTCAAGTAAGCTGTGTAAGTCATACTAAACACATGTGTATCACACCCTTGAAATATAACAATGAGTCTTTTACAGAAAGTACTAAATTATCTAATTTTTTACAAGGAAATTGGTCACAACAGGCTGAGGAGCTACAAGAAGAACTCCTGCTCACGATTGCTGTTTTGAATGGGACCAGAATAAACCCGATTGATGTTGAAGACTTCACTTCCTGGCTCACGTCCGCCTTCTCCCTTTTTAAGGAGTGGGTGGGGGTAGGAATGTTTGGCTGTATGATCTTTGGGGGAGTGCTGATCACACTCTGGTTGCTCTGCAAATTTAAAAAACAACATCGTAGAGATAAAGTACTTATCACTCAAGCACTGCTTGCCTTAGAGCAGGGAACATCCCCTCAAGCTTGGTTGAATATGCTTAAACAATGAGACACTATCATTCAATGGGATACCCTGAGGGCTCGTGTTCCCATTGCACCAGGAATCCTGAGTGGTAGTCCTCCACACTTCCCAGGGCTCGGGTTCCCATTGCACGGGAGATAAGTGTGGAGGGTCTCACAACTGTTTAACTGCCTTGAACGCCTTACTGCTAGAACAGTGGGCTTGATCGGCGAAATAACAGTTGGAAAATTGTTGCAGCAATTTAATAAAAAAGGGGCAGATGTTAGGAGCCGCGTCCGCCATCGGAAGATGGCGCCGGTTTCCTGC
>NW_021620620.1:256394-263233 GCF_004785775.1 Grammomys surdaster | reverse complement strand
ATCCTGAAGCGTGGCGTTCTCCTTTTCGGCGAGGCGGCGCCCCGCAAATATAAGATAAGCCCCTTGTCTCAGAGGAGCAGAAGTCCCTCTTGTTCCTTCTGTGTGTGTCTTAGAACCCCTTTTCTCCTTGGTTTGTGACTACACTTCAACAAATGAAATGCCTCTTGATCATTTTCAAATGTATCTTTCACTGTATCTGATCCCTGAGTCATGTTCTAGCTGCTTAGCCCTACCACATGAGGCCAGTACTCATTTGCACATTGCTATACTAACCCTTTATTTTTCAGATCATTATAATAAAGAAATAATACACAATGGATGGAAGGAAGGAAAGCCTGGCACAGGCTGTAATCCTGCCACCCAGAAGGATGAAGCAGGATGATCATAAGTTCAAGGTCAGCCAGGGCTACAGTTTGAGAACCTGACTCCTACCCCACTTCCAGCAAAATAAAAAATAAAATAAAATAAAATAAATAAAATAAAATAAAATAAAATAAAATAAAGTGGGACATAGAGGTACAAGTCTGTAACTCCAGATATCTAGAAGACTGAAGCAAGAAGACAAGTGTCTGAGCAGCCGTCTACATTGCGGAGACTTTGTTTTAGAATATGCCGTTAGAGGAGCACTGGTGATGCAGCTCCCTGGTAGAGAGCACTTGCCTAGCATCCCTGACGCTCTCCGATAGATCCACTGTGCTAGACGGAGGAAAAGAGAAAGAGATGGGAGAGTGGGAAAAAATGAATCCTCTGCTAACCTGCCATCTCCAAGACACTGGCTACAAGGTCTAACCTTATTCTGCCTCTCACCAGTGATGTAACTTTGACCTTTGACACAGTAATTAAGTTTGATCCTTCACCTCCTACCTCACAAAACAAAGAGGGTAAGAGCAAAAACATGCATTCTGAAAGAATTAGACCTTTCTTTTCCTTTTCCTTTTCCTTTTTCAGAGTTAGACTTTTTAAGAGTTAGTAAATTAACATAATTAAGGTATCAAGGGCCTCTGGTAAATAATTCATAAATTTTGAATTCTTTCCTTTTCCCATTAGGCAAAGCATAGTGAGGCTTCTGTACTAAGCCACTTGTCCCCACATTTTACTTAAAGCCTATCCCAGGCATGTCTGAACTTCTGGGTTTGATCCAATCAGTCACGTCTAGCCTGAAGCTTTAGGGGTCCTGACACCATACTAAATGCTCATCAGAAATTCCCTCCTTTCCTATTTCCCCCCAGTAGCTGCCATTTCATTTTATCACCAAACAAAACCTCATTCTTCTTCTCAGCCATGTCTAAAGTGATGGGCTTGCTGCCAAGCTGCTCAGAATACATCTTGCAAAGCAGTCTCACAGAGTCAGACCCTTATTCAGCTGAGGAACAGTGACTCTTAATGAAAGTCAGGCAGAGATGCCTTCGGAGACTGTCCTGGTGGAAGCACAGCAGGAAATAGATTAGGTTAATCCTTTATGTGGTTCCTGATTTTCCAAGCTTTGAAGCATAGTAAACTGAAAATAGCCATTCTCTCACTTTTTTTCATCAGCATTCCCCTTTAAACCCACCCTTTTCCAGAAATGCAGCATCCTCTGGGACATGCATTGTGAGAAATCCAGGAAATATTCTGAGCTCTACCAGGTGTCATTATGAAGCTCTCAACGTATCAGAGCCAGAACCTCAAATGAAGACACAGGCCAGTGAGGTCTGCAGCAAGAAGGCAAGTGCTCTAGAAATCCTGGAACAATTTCACTTCTAATTCTAGTGAACATTTAAACCTGTGAATTAAAGAAGAACTAGAGAACTCTACTAATAAATTGGATTAAATTTATGCAACAAAACTGAAAGCAACAAAAGTATAAGCTCTTAGCCAGGATGATACTCAACTCTCATGTCTGGATCCAGAGACTATCCAGTATAACTAAAAGGAATAAATACTGAAAAACAAAGGAGCTGGCTACTGTGAGCAGAAAATCTTATTGAAGACACATGTACATTCACGAATGCACTACCAACAACAACAACAACAACAAGAACAGGTCAAATCTCATAAATCTCCTCAGCACTGTCACGGGGAACTCAGGGTTGATTGCTTCAGTTTATATTTAATTAAATATTTCTGAAGTCCATAAACCTTAAATTCTAACATGGAACTATGTTGACATACAGTTTTCCATATTTCTAAACATTAATGTCTAAAAAATACTGGAAACAAAGAAGAAACTTTGATAATTCTATGGACTACTGTCTAGTGGTCACGCACTCACTCATACCCATCTCCGCATTTGTCAAGGAAGCAAGCAATTATTGTGAAAATCAGCCTGCATTTGCTATCCCTCTGCCATACTTTACTTAAGTTGAAATTAACTTAAGATTGTTACTTAAGACTGTTGGAAATATTCAGACTGAAATTCCAAAAATATTATGGGGAAACATATCTGTAATACTTGATAGTTTAAAACCCTCAGAGAAATGCCTGAACTCATGAAATAAGTTCCTATAGAATACAGTAACTGGGGAATTTTAATAACAGCCATGTTCTCACAAAAATCACTGAATTATGTAATAAACATATTTCTAAGATTCAAACACACCCCAAAATACACACATATGATGATAATTTCAGTACAATATAGGCAATACATTTGTTTTAGCCAAGGCTTTGGACAGGAACTAGAGAGAGAGGCAGCAGAATGTGAAGGAAGTATTTAGAAGTGCAACCTTATACTTCCTTCTGACCATAAGGAAAAATAATGATTAGTAGAGTGGAAATTATATGATCTTGAAAAAAAAACATTGTTACACCATGTTTGAAGCAGTAAAAAGAAAACAACTCAGCAAAGCTGAATACAAGTATTAAAGTTTAGAAAGCACATCACAGAAATTTAACAGAACCAGGATATTTTGGGAAGGAAGATATTGTTCAAAACTAATGATTCCACTTTACATTTGAAAAGCATCCTTAAAAGAAACAATTGTTCTCCTGCTCAATTCAACACTTCATTCTAAGGCTCACAATGTGTAAGTCAGACAATGTAGTACTAGAGACCCTGGCCCTGGAGTTTAGTCAATGCTGTTTGAACCCCATACCCCTACTTTACAGGAGGATCTTGGACCTGTTAACTCACCCCTTGTAATTAAGGCTGTCCATTTGTTTCATGTGATTGCAGTGATTACTGAACAAGATAATGCACTGAAAGTGCCTGGTACCTAGTAAAGGCTCAACAGATTGTGGCTATTGTTCCCTTTCATTCCAAACTCTGCCCTGAGTACAGAAGATAAAAAGATGAGCCTTGGTCTCTGCCCTCAAGCAATTGTCTGCCATTTTAAATGACTACAGTGCAATGAGTATTGATTAGTATAACATAGCTACATCTACCTCAAAGCTTCCCAGACACAAGTATAGAATAAGGTAATCATTTTGTCTGTCAGATAGGTAAGGCACTATCTAAAAGGAACATTGAATCAACCCACTGAAGAGTGTCTATTTCTAATTATAAAATTAA
The DNA here is from genome assembly GCF_004785775.1 of Grammomys surdaster. Taxonomy (NCBI): domain Eukaryota; kingdom Metazoa; phylum Chordata; class Mammalia; order Rodentia; family Muridae; genus Grammomys; species Grammomys surdaster. The sequence goes on along the minus strand of NW_021620620.1, from coordinate 259,743 downwards.
ACCCTCAAGAGATAGAAAATGCATGGTAAAATGGATATGATAGGCAGGGATCAGGGTGAGCTGCAATGTGCAAAAATGTAAAAGACTGAATAAAGGCCTTCTCAGTTACTCTGAAAGCCTGGAGAAGTCCAAATTGACATCAGCTGTAGAATACAAATGACTAAAGATGAGTGTGTGAATTCTCTCATGGTCACTTGCTTCTTCTTCAAAAGCCTGGTATTTGGACTAGGAAGAAAGGAATTGAAGCACCATGAGGGAATGAGAGACTTGGAGTGACTGCATGAATCCAAACCCACCCATGTCTCTCCAGTGCTTTCATGTCTCTTGGCTGAGATATAAAAATACCACAGTAAAAAGTGAATCTTCAAATGGAATCAACAAGTTTCTGTCGGTACCTCTTGAGAATCTAATACATTGTAAGGCTCCAAACACACTGGAAATGGACAATTGCTATTGCAATCTCCAAGGAGCAGAATTCTGCACACCACAGAAAGTGTGCTGTCATAAAAAAGAAATATAGGAAGGAATCCAGGAAGATGAATAATGCTTAAGGATAAAGGATAAATTACTGTCCAGGACAAAAATATGACAGACTATAGTTCAAAAGTGTTTGCATGCATGCCATATGTCAGATACCATTCTAGGCATCTTTTATATACATAATCTTATTTAATTTCTCAATAGCAAGAAATATAATTCTGTCCACATTTTTATAGATAGGGAAACTGGCATGTATAAAGATGGATTAAAGAATGCAGATTCTCTGGTTTATTTTAGAACTAAAATTATATATTTAGGGTTCTTCCTTTGAAGGACGAACATTGGGCATTCTGGAAAAATAGAAACATCTCAGACCCCAGAAGAAGTCAAGATAAAGAGACCAGAAAGAAAATTACACTCATGTCTGAGACAACATGATAGCCAGAATTCCATGAAGAAAATTCTGGGGCAGGTCATGTCAGTGACTTCTTTTATTATTACTTAAATAGGAAGTGTCACCCACAGTCTCATGTCTTAAAATCTAAGCCTCTGGTTGATGCCACTATTTGGGGATGCTATGGAAATTTCAGGTAGAATGGAGTAGAAATGGGTTAATGGAGTGGGTGATCAGGGATATCGTCTTTCTGCTCCCCTCTTGTCTCCTTTTCTTGTGACTTCTTCTGATTTTGTGATAAAACAACAAGACAAAGTTCATGAAAATAACTGTTTACCTGAGCTCTTGCTTTGTGAGCACTGTCTATAATACAGCGAAGTGAAGTGACTGGAACTTTGAAGCACCTCATCACATTGTGTCTGCAGTCGGGAAGAAGAGAGTCGTGAACACTTGTTCCCAGCTTACTTTCTTCTTTTTATACAGCCCATGACCCCATACCAGGGAATGCTAAGCTGATCAAAACAATCTCCCCAAAATGCAACCAGAGGCTCATTTACAGATGATTCATCATATTACATCAAGTTGATCCACGAGATTAGTTATCACTCCTCCACCTCTTGTAAACCTGGCACTCAAACACACTACAAGATAACTTTAACTATAGGCCCAAAATCGAATGCTCATTTTATAATGGAAAATACAAACCAACTTGAAAAGACCCTGTACTGGCTGGTTTTATGACAACTTGACACAAGCCAGAATCATCAGGGAGAAAGGAGCCTCAACTGAAAAAAAAAATGCCTCTATAATATCCAGCTACAGGGCATTTTCTTAATTACTTATCAATGGAGGAGGGTCCAGACCTTTGTGGCTAGTGCTGTCCCTAGGCTGGCAGACCTGGATTCTATAAGAAACCAGGCTAAACAAACCATGTGAAGCAAGACAATAAGCAACACCCCTCCATGACCTCTGCATCAGCTCCTGCCTCCAGGTTCCTGCCTTGCATTCCTGTCCTGAATTCCCTCAAAGATAAATAGTGCTGTGGAAGTGTAAGCTGAATAAACCCATTCTTCCCCAACATGCTTTTTGGTCATGGTATTTCACCACAGCAATAGAAACCCTAACTAAGATATTCCTAATAGTCTTTGTCAATTCTGATACTGTTTAGAAGTCCATGGTCCAAGTCTTACGGATGACTTAAGGCAATCCAACTCCAGTTCTCTCCTGTCTTAACTTTAGTCTTACAATGCAAAGCAAGTTGCATCTTCTCAAAATAAGATTCTATAAAGTAAATATTTCCATTCCAAAAGGGAAGAAGGAAACAAAGCAATGAATGGTCAGAGCAGAGGAAGAATCAAATTCAGCAGGGAAGACAGCAAATCTTGCTGGTCTGTGTCTGGCAATTAGGACTCATGATACAATTTGGGCTCCTGGGTTCCAAAAACCTTGGTTAGTGTCTTAGTCAGGGTTTTACTGCTATGAACAGACACCATGACCAATGCAAGTCTTATAAAGGACAACATTTAATTGGGGCTGGCTTACAGGTTCAGAGGTTCAGTCTATTATCATCAAGGTGGGAAAATGGCAGCATCTAGGAAGGCCTGCACAAGAGGAACTGAGAGTTCTCTTTCTCTGACACACATAGTGACACACATACTCCAACAAGACCACAGCTACTCCAACAGGGCCACACCTTCTAATAGTGCTACTCCCTGGGCTGAGCATATACAAACCATCACAGTTAGCCACAGTTAGTTCCGCAACCTGAAGAAATATTTTAGGCTCTTTTAGCTCTCCTTAGGCTAGCTCCACCCAAGCTTGTAACTTTCCTCATTGAACTCTTTTGGCCCTGTTACCTATAATATCCTGTAGTCTTCACTCCTATTGAGACTTCATCTTTCAGACAATGGCCTCTCAGAGCTTCCTTGCAGTCAATTTAACCTTGCCATACCTGGCCTTGCTTTAGCTGCTCTCTGAAAATATGGAGCAAGGTGCCATGACTACATAATCTTTCAACTTCTACTCTTGCAAAACAAGTACCACCTTAATAATGCTACCAAGTTTGGCTGCCAGTGCACAATGTAGCCTCACCTGGCTTGTGCCACTGCTGTGTCAGCTTCTGTGTGTTGATTCCAGGGAAAGACATTTCTAGGAAGCTGTCTTCAGGAAGCAGGAAACCATTTAACCATTTCAGTTTAAAATTTCTTCCATCATTAACTCGCCTATTTACAAGACAGAAGCTCTTGATGGGTGGTTTTTCACCACTGTACTCCATTCCTATTGCCTCAGTGCAGCACAGGAGGTCTCTTCTCAGTGATGCTGATCTCCTTAATAATTATAGAGGCTTTCTCAGAACACACACAGAGAAATATACTGATATGCATGTATATATACATATGGATATGCATATAAATAGATGATGACAGATGATAGATAGATAGATAGATAGATAGATAGATAGATAGATAGATAGAT
>NW_021620620.1:212854-256384 GCF_004785775.1 Grammomys surdaster | reverse complement strand
GATAGATAGATAGATAGATAGATAGATAGATAGATAGATAGATAGATAGATAGTGGGTGGATGGATGGATGGATGGTATTCTTTTTTGAAACATGAGTCTGATAGATAACGGAGAATTTAATACATATCTAGCACATAGGCCATGCCTTTTCCCTCATTATCATCTACACATCTAGAGATTCTAGGAACCCAAGGGAAAACTGAAAAATGCAGAGTTGGTGGTGATATATTAATATTTTTCTTCTACTTGAGAAGGACTTTAAAGTCATATTTTAAAAATGGATTATGGAATAAGATAGAACTAACCTATGACTCCACATCCTGACTCATGACTTTATGTACAATAATGTCTAAATTGGGAGAAGATAGAGAGAACTATGTTAGGACTATTACATAATAGTATAAGGTTACCACATGAAAGTTTAAAATGGGATCGAAGATGATGATGGATGTTATTATTTTAAAAAATGAAAACTTCATCAAAAATATAACTGAAAAGTAAGAATCCATCCGACATGGTATAGAGATAAAAATAACAGGTAAGGAAATGAAAATGAAAATACATCATCACTCTAGGAGGAAGACACTAAGAGAGAATTTAGATAAGGCCTCTTTTCCCTTTTCCCTCTTAAAATATCCATGACATTTTTTGTCAAAGGGTAAAAAATCTACATTAACACCCAAAATGCTTGACAAGAATTTTGAACATATTTCATATTCTGCAAAAAAAAAAGTAGATTCTGCATTATAAAATTAGAAAGAATTAAGTTGGAACCAGCTGCCAACCCAAGCCCAAAATCCTGCATCAGAAGGCACATAGGAGCAAGAGATATGATCTGGGGGCTAGTACACTGATCACACTTGACACAAGTGCACAGAACTCTCCCAGTAAGAAGTTCCATGCTCTCCTAGTTCATAATTTTATTTTGTCAGAGACATTGAGAAGCAAATGTACCAAGAGATCTGTATCCCAAAACCAATGCTAAAGCCAGAATAGCACTCTACAAAAATATGGATGCTTTAACTCTCATCTCATGTAGCAACTGCTTTTCCTATGAGTTGTGCTCCATATTGAAAAATATTTGGAAGGTCCTGGAGAGATGGGTCAGTGCTCAGTGGTTAAGAGTGCAGATAACTATATTTGGTTCCAAGCACATGATAGACAGCTTACAACAGCTCATAACTCTAGCTTCAGAGAATAAAATGCCTTCTTCAATCTTCCATGAACACCCACAGCAATGTGCACACACATACATGTGTTCAGATATGCACAGACACATAAATTTAAAAAGAAATCTCTCTTTTTAAAAAAGCAAGTTTTCTTATTGTGTTACTGTGTCTCTCTCTCTCTCTCTCTCTCTCTCTCTCTCTCTCTCTCTCTCTCTCTCTCTCTCTCTTTCAGTGGTATCCAAGATATCTCTTTTTTTAAAAAAAGTAAATACTTGGGAAGATAGAAATAATAAATTTCTTGTTTGGTACAGACTTTAAACCTTAAATTTCCAAGTAATATTAACAATCATTCCTTTCTGCTTCTGAGACAAATAGAAGCTATAAAATTCAGAGACCCCACCCAGTATCACTCAGCTCTGGTGCAATGTGAAGAATAATTATGTCTCTTCTAGATGGTCTTTTGTTTCCATAGTGTTATCTTTGATAGAATGTAATGTAGCTGGCATCTTAAAGTCAGTAGTAGTTTGAATCAACCTTCTTTTGCTTAAGATTTTTCCATTTTGTTCTGCCTATCTGCAATCCATCCATCTTTTTTTTTTTTACTACTGATGAATATTTTGCTTCAGAAATGTTCCCTAATTTCTTAATTTTCCTAATGTGCCTATTCCATGATTTATTTCTAGTTTAAAGATTAAAAAGCTAAGAATCTTATAACTCTCTAAACATAACAAATTATATGTTTTATTCTTATGAAATACATTAATACATCCAAAAATTTACAAAAAAAATGTTAATCTTAAAATATATAAACAAAATGGAAAAATCACAGACTGTTTATTTGAGAGGAGGGGAAGGTGAAATTGTTTATTTTTGTTCTAGAGTTTTCAGGTGTGTCATTACATTACCAGTGAGTTCGTCTCAATTTTGTTATGTAGGCACTTAATGCTATGAACTTGCCCTTAGAATAGCCTTCATTGGGTCTCATAGTGTAGGCACATTGTGTTTTTGCTTTCATTGAATTCTAAAATAGTTTTTAATTTTTTATTAGTTTCTTTCTAGAGCCAATTTTCATTCAGTAGTAAGTTGTTTACTTTCCATGAGTTTGTAAGCTTTTTATTGTTTCTGTTGTTCTTGATATCCAACTTTAATCCATGGTGTTCAGATGAGATGCAGGATGTTATTACAACTTTTTAGTATCTGCTGAGACTTGCATTGTGTCTAAGTATGTTTTGGATAAAGCTTCATGAGGTGCTAAGAGGCATATACACACACAAACACGGCAGGGGGAGGGTAGGGATTGGATGAAATATTCTATAAATATCAGGTGAATCCATTTGGTTTATGATGTCAGCTATTTCCAATGTACCTTGTTTAGTTTTTGTTTGGATGATCTTTTTGTTGATGAGAGAGGAGTACCGGAAGTCTCCCACTATCCATTTGTCAATATGTGATTTAAGTTGTAGTAGTATATAGTAGTATTTCTTTTACAAACTTGGATGTCTTTTATTTGGTGCATTAAAGTTAAAAATGTCAATGCCTCTTGGTGAATAGTTTCTGTAATGAGTATGCAGTATGTAGTACCTTCCCTATCTCCTCTGTTTAGTTTTTGTTTGAAGTATATTTTGTTATATATTAAAAATGGCTACTGTTGGGTCTATTTGCTTGGAATATTTTTCATCTTTTACAATTAGATGATGTCTATCATTGATGTTAAGATGTATTTCCTGGATGCAGCAGAAAGATGTATCTTGTTTTTGTATCCAATCTATTAGTCTGTGTCTTTTTTACTGAGGAATTTATACCATTGATGTTGAGAGTTATCAATGAGCAGTGTTTGTTGGTTCCTGTTATTTTGTTGTTGTGGCGTGGTTTTTTGTTTTGTCTTTCACTTCTTCCTTTAATTTGCTTTATTCCTTGTGGGTTTTATGTTTGTTGGTTGGGTGGTGTTTGTTTTCTTTTTGTTATGTTTTCTTATTTATTTGTTTTCTGTAGAACAGGGTTTCTTAATATACACTGCTTAAATTTACTTTTATCATGGAATATCTTTCTTTTTCTATCTACTGTGATTGAAAGTTTTGTTGGGCATAGTAGTCTAAGCTGATATTTCTGGTCTCTTAGAGTTTGTAGAAAATCTGGCCCTAATGGCTTTTAGAGTCTCCACTGAAAAGTCAGTTTTTATTCTAATAGGTCTGCCATTATATGTAATTTTGTCTCTTTACCTTGCAGTTATATTTATGTGCCATGGGAAATTTCCTTTCTGGTTCTGTCTATTTAGTGTTCTGAATGCTTCATGTACTGTGATAGGCACCTCTTTCTTTTGGTTAGAGACATTTTTATCCTACTATTTTGCTGAAACTATTTTCTATGCCTTTGTTTTGGATTTCTTCTTCCTCTATTCCTTATATGCTTAGATTTGATCTTCTCCTGGTATCCCAGATTTTTTGGATGCTTTATGCCTGAATTATTTTTACATTTAAATTTTTCTTTGAGCAAGGTATTCATTTCTTCTATATTGTCTTCAATGCCTGAGAATTTCTCTTCTATCTCCTGAATTCTGTTGTTGAGATATGTCCTTAGGGGTCCTGTAAGAGGACCTAAAATTTTCATACCCAATATTCCCTCGGTTTCACTTTTCTTTAATGATTATATTTCTACTTTCATGTCTTGAACAGTTTTCTTCACTTTATTCCACTACCTGTTTGTATTTTCATAGATTTCATTAGTGGATTTATTCATATCTTTCTTAAGGTATTTCATCATATTCATAATAGTTATTCTGAAGTCTTTAACTTCACTTATATTTGTGATATATATATATATATATATATACATATATATATATATATATATATATAATTTCTCAAAGCCATTTCCACATTGTCTTCATGTAGCTTAAAATGTCTTTCATGTATTTTAATTTCTTATATTTATCTACTTATTTTATGTGTGTATGTGACACACATGTCGAAGTAAAAGGCCACCTAACAGGAATTAGTTCTCTTCTCCCACCATGCGTGATCTGAGGGTTGAACTCAAGTTAACAGGCTTAGCAGCAAGTGTCTTACCTGCTGAGCCAACTCCCCAATCCTTTCTTTCATATCTTGATTACATAAGGAAAACTTTTCCTGCTTGAAGGTATTTTGCAAATATTAAAGGACAAAGTAAAGTTCTGACAACAAAAGACATCTTTTTCAAGAAGCATAAAGTAAAATCTTTTATTCTCCAGTAAAATATGTAAAGTATGAAATTGCTGTAATAAAATATTTGACCAGAGAGTTAGAAATTTTTAGATATGCTAGACTAAGTACAATCTGCCCTGTCTCTCCTATTGAATAATATCTAGACAAAGTGCATGGCTCGATTATTTTAGGAATATGAACAATAAGAAATAGCAAGCAGCTTAGGACTGATGAATATAATTCAAATTCCCCAAAGCTAGTAGGCAATTCACTCCATCTGACATCACTGTGGAAAACATGTAAAAACAGAACTAGGTAGAAATGAATAGAAACTCCAGGAGAAGCTATTTGTTTGTGGTTCAAAAAGGAAACATGAAAGTTCATCGTACTAGGAGAGATCATGAAATGTCCCTTAGACTAATTCTCCAACTCCAAATTCCTTGGACCACAGACCCTATGCAAATTCTTGGTAGCAGGGTAAAACTGGATCCAGATTTTACAGACTAGAGAGGGTGAATGTAATCCCTACTGTGGCTTTGCCCAACCATTCATCCCTCTCACAGATAAGCTGTGAACACTGAAGCCACTGAAAAAGTGCATAGCACAGTGTGCAGCCTAAACCTTCAGTTTTATGGCTTAAGAATTAAAAATAGGAGTTCTATCTAAGGCATTCAAAAATAGCAGGCAGGAAATCAGTGAGGGAAAGACACCATAGCTTTTTGTTGTTGTTGTTAAAAAAAAGTTCTGATTTCAATCCAAAGTCAAGTGAGAGTGGATAATCAGCACAACATACAGCTTTAGAGTTGGGCTAATAAGACTACAGTTTAGAGCTCAGACAGTTGCAAACTACAGTGTGAAGACTTTGAAAACTGGACAAACCACAGGAGGGACAGGAGTACATTCAGCCTACACCTACACATATTGTTTATCTGCTAAAACTATGATAGCATTTCCCATATGATTTTTAAGACTCTGCAACTCATAAAAGATTATGCAAAATAACTAGAAAAAATATCAAATTAATCATTGTCTGAAAAACCAGAAAGATATCAGTTTACAAGTTAATGTGAAAATGAAAAAAAAAAAACATTAATGCATAGATAAAAGATGCTAAAAAGAAAATTCCCCCTTCTCTAACCTCTTACCACCTGCAGTGGGCAGGATTGCTTGTCCCAAGATAGTGACAGCAGGAAAGCTGGCCCAGTCCCTGGCTGCCTACAACTCCCTTGGGCAGCACAGTAGAGCTGACCCTGGTGGAAGGTTGTGGGGGGAGGGATGGCACAGGTGAGCAGATTCCTGCGGGTGTGAGAGCAGGATAGCTGGCTTGTCTCTTGCTGGTTTCAGAGTTAGTGAGCTAACTTATGCAGTCCAGGAGAGCTTGCTCTGGTGGTGTGATTTGGGAAGGCTGGTGGGCTGAGCACAGCTATCACCCAGGCCCTATTACAGTGCTTTGAGTTGGCCCACCTCAACATTTACCCCATCTATGAACTGATGGAGTGTATGAAAGGGCCAATCCTGCAAATCCAAATCTACAGGATCACCACATCAGAGGGCAACAACAGGATAGCCGAGAGGAGTCCTGGTAAAGATCCAGTATTTATAGAGTAGCAGAAGACAGAGGCCTTAAACCAGATCAATGACTCATTGTGATGAACATTTGCAAGTAAAGATGTGTAGATGAAAGAGTATGCTGTGGTACACAGTGCAGTCTCCACATAGTTTTTCATTTGTTTGTTTTGGGAGAGAGGGAAGGCAAGGATAGAAGGCAGGTACAAAGGCACAGGAAGATGAGAGGGATTCAGATGCATGAGGTAAAATTCACAAAGAATCAATAAAAAGTTAAATAAAGAAATGCTAAAATTATCTATCAAAGAACGTAAAGCAACTACTGAAAAAGAAAAAAAAATTCCAGAAAGAACTAGAACGCAGTAAGAACTGAATGGTGACATTAGAACTAAAAACTAAAATAACTACAGTTAAATGAAAACATCACTAACTGGTCTCAGTAACAGAATGAAATGACACCATGATAGCCCATAAATGTAATGACACACCAATACATGTCTTCAGTCTTAACAAAGAAAAGATAAATTTTAAAACATTAGCTATACATCAGGGTATGCAAAGTAATAATAATAAGTTTGCTATAATGTCTATGAAGTCACAGAAGGAGAAAACAATAAAGATCGGGGAGAAAATGATTAACTAGTGGCATAAAGTTACTTATTTAATGAGACAAAAATACATATTATAATTGATGAGTAAATATTAAAGGAGATAAATCTAAATACACTCCTACACAGAGACTATAATTATGATGGTTGGGCTTGATTACCAACCTGATGGGTTTTAGAATAACCATGAGCATGTCTGTAGAAGATTATCAAGATTCCATTGGTTGAGGTTGGAAGCCCCACCCAAAAAATGAGCAGTGCCATTCTGTGAACTAGAATCCCAGACTGAACAAGAATGAGAGAGCAAACTAAGCAAATGTATTCATCCTCTCTACTTCCTTACTGGGAACGCTGCCTTGAGATCCTGCCACCAGGACTTTGTGCTACCATGATGAACTGTATCCTCAAAACTGTGGCCTTAAATGAATCCTTCCTTCCATGAATTACTTTTATCAGATATGTGTTCACAGAAAGAAGAAAATAAGCAATACAACACAATCAAGCCACTAAGAACTAAAGACAATGGCAGCTGTGAACCAGGGGAAATAACTGGAGGAAAAGTAGATGGCTATGAGATTCCTATTACAAACCATAGAGCTAAGAACTGTCAGCCCACACTTCAATGAACACTGAAAATGTTCTTTACAAACAAAGATGCTCCAAAAACAACAAAATGAAACCTAAGGAAATTCCTTGCCACCAAACCCTTTTACACCAACAATTAATGAAAGTTTTCAGACCAATTCAAAGTAATATCCAAAATGAAATTGTAACATATAAACCAAAAGGAAACACCAGAATATCTCTGAATATAGATAACAGGCTATTTATTCTTGAGGTTCTTAAATTTCTTACCCTGTCAAAAGTTAAAACTGTCACACTGTTGCAAAGAGTTTTCGATGTCTACAGTGATGAAGTATAAGAATTACATCAAGCGGAAGATAATGGGTTGGATATGCTGATAATATTTCAGTATTCCATGTGAAGCTGATGAAATATTGGCTCTCATTAGACTGTGACAAAGTCATGTAAGGCTCGTAAAACAATTAATCATAATTATTTGTAAGTTTTTGTAGTAAAAGCTCAGTGTGTGAAAAGCAATATAGGTCAATGTTAAAGGTAAAAAACAGGAAAAAAGCAGTAAGTGCAAAATAAAGAGGAAATTGGAAGAAAATTAAAAAAAACAAATAATAAGGATGAACTAGATGATTCAGCAGCTAAGGCAACTAAGCCTCATGACCTAAATTCATAATCAGAGCCCATATATTACAAAGAGACAAAAACTCAAGCAAGTTGTCCTCTGTCCTTCACAAACACGTGTCATGTGAACATGCCAATGTGTGTGTGTGTGTGTATGTGTGCGTGCACACACATACACATACACACACAACACTAAAATTAAAAATAATAATAATAAAATGGTAAATCTAAATCCAAACTTATCAGTTAAATGTTAATAATCTGAGTATATAAATTAAAAGACACAGCATATCAGACTGCCTAACAGGACACAATATATAGACTGTACAAAACTCCCTTCAAATGTAATGTTTTTGGTCAGCTCTAAGGGACAGGATGGGCTAAGATCTCAACTTAATTTGATGAACCTGGGGCTCCAGCTCTGCATCCAATCCCAGAACACCCAAAGGAGGCTGTACTACCAAGAGTTCTAACATACCCAGGAACATAGGATCATAGGATTATAGGATCTCAGGAGCTTGGTTACACCAGGATTTCAGGATCTCAGAAGCAACCTGAGTCCCAGGAGCTCCTACAACTAGGATCTCAGAATCACAGGATCACAGAGACAGCTGGACTCTGAGGTGTTCTGACACAACCAAGATAAAAGGAAAGATAGGCTCCAGTCAGAGACAGTGAGTTCAGGTAGCACTAGAGATAACCAGATGACAAAGCACAAGAACACAAGAAACAAAAATCAAGGTTACTTGGCATCATCAGAACCTACTTCTCCTAGTATAGCAAGTCCTGAATACCCCATCACACCAAAAAAGCAAAATTCATATTTAAAATCACTTCTCATGTTGATGATAGAGGACTTTAAGAAGGGCATAAATAACTCCCTCAAAGAAATGCAGGAGAACATAGATAAACAGGTAGAAGCCCTTAAATATGAAACACAAAAATCCCTTAAAGAATTACAAGAAAGCACAACTAAACAGGTGAAGGAATTGAACAAAACCATCCAGGATACAAAAATCGAAGTAGAAACAATAAAGAAATCACAAAGGGAGACTACCCTGGAGATAGAAAACCTAGCAAGGAGATCATGACTCATAGATGCAAACACCACCAACATAATACAAGAGATAGAAAAAAAGAATCTCGCCTCTGGGCTGGAGCAGACACAGAGTCGGTCTGCTCCCGTCCTGTGGAGAAACTGAATCCTGAGTCATCCAGGAGCCACTGCACTCAGAGCAGCTGGTAAGATCTCCATCTCACTCCCTAAACCCCAGAGATAGATCGGGGAGCCAGGGACATCCAGGGCACAGCAGCTACCCAAACCCCGCCCCTCCGGAATTCCACTTCCCTTCTGCCCCTGCCTGGTCCTCTGGGCTGGAGCAGACACAGAGTCGGTCTGCTCCCGTCCTGTTGAGAAACTGAATCCTGAGTCATCCAGGAGCCACTGCACTCAGAGCAGCTGGTAAGAACTCCATCTCACTCCCTAAACCCCAGAGATAGATTGGGGAGCCAGGGACATCCAGGGCACAGCAGCTACCCAAACCCCGCCCCTCCAGAATTCCACTTCCCTTCTGCCCCTGCCTGGTCCTCTGGGCTGGAGCAGACACAGAGTTGGTCTGCTCCTGTCCTGTGGAGAAACTGAATCCTGAGTCATCCAGGAGCCACTGCACTCAGAGCAGCTGGAGCCACTGCACTCAGAGCAGCTGAAACTGAATCCTGAGTCATCGAGGACCCACTGCACTCAGAGCAGAAGGATTTCCAGATCCAAGAGGTGGCCTGAGTCCCAGGAGTTATTCCACCCAGGAGATTAGGAGCATAAGACCACAGAGACCTCTGGACTCTGAGGAGCTCTGCAATAAGCAAGATAACTGGAAATACAGACTCCAGTTTTACACAGTGAGGGCAGGTACCACCAGAGTTAACCAGATGGCGAAAGGCAAGCGCAAGAACATAAGCAACGGAAACCAAAGTTTCTTGGCATCATCAATGCCCAATTCTCCCAATATAGCAAGCCCTGAACACCCCATCACACCTGAAAAGCAGGATTCAGAATTAAAATCACTTCTCATGATGATGATAGAGGATTATAAGAAGGAATTAAGTAACTCCCTTAATGAAATACAGGAGAGTACAAGTAAACAGATAGAAGCCCTTAAAGAGGAATCACAGAAATCCCTTAAAGAAATGGAAGAAAACACAAAGAAGGAATTAAACAAAAACATTCAGGATCTGAAACTAGAAATAGAAACAATAAAGAAAGTTCAAAGGGAGACAACCATGGAAATAGAAAACCTAAGAAAGAGATCAGGAGTCACAGACGCAAGCATCACCAACCGAATACAAGAGATAGAAGAGAGAATCTCAAATGCAGAAGATACGGTGGAAAATATTGACACAGTTGTCAAAGAAAATGCAAAATGCAAAAAACTCCTAACTCAAAACATCCAGGAAATCCAGGACACAATGAGAAGACCAAACCTAAGGATAATAGGTATAGATGAGAATGAAGATTCCCAACTTAAAGGGCCAGTAAATATCTTCAACAAAATTATTGAGGAAAACTTCCCTAACCTAAAGAACAAGATGCCCATAAACATACAAGAAGCCTACAGAACACCAAATAGACTAGACCAGAAAAGAAATACCTCCCGTCACATAATAATCAAAACATCAGATGCACAAAACAAAGAAAAAATACTAAAAGCAGTAAGGGAAAAAGGTCAAGTAACATATAAAGGCAGACCTATAAGAATTACACCAGACTTCTCACCAGAGACTATAAAAGCCAGAAGAGCCTGGACTGACATCATACAGACACTAAGAGAACACAATTGCCAGCCCAGATTACTATACCCAGCAAAACTCTCAATCACTATAGATGGTGAAACCAAGATATTCCATGACAAAACCAAATTTGCACAATATCTTCCCACAAACCCAGCACTTCAAAGGATAATTGATGGAAAATGCCAACACAAGGAGGGAAACTACAACCTAGGAAAAGCAAGTAAGTAATCTTCCAACAACCCCCAAAAAAGATACAAACATAACTTTACCTCTAATAACAAAAATAACAGGAAGCAACAATCATTTTTCCTTAATATCTCTTAACATCAATGGTCTCAATTCCCCAATAAAAAGACGCAGACTATCAGACTGGATACACAAACAAGACCCAGAATTTTGCTGCATACAAGAAACGCACCTCAGTGACAAAGACAGACACTACCTCAGAATAAAAGGGTGGAAAACAATTTTTCAAGCCAATGGTCCCAAGAAACAAGCTGAAGTAGCCATTCTAATATCAAATAAAATCGACTTTCATCCAAAATTAATCAAAAAAGATAAGGAAGGACACTTCATACTCATCAAAGGAAAAATCTACCAAGGTGAACTCTCAATTCTGAACATCTATGCTCCAAATGCAAGGGCACCTACATACATAAAAGAAACTTTACTAAAGCTCAAAACACACATTACACCTCACACAATAATAGTGGGGGATTTCAACACCCCACTGTCAGCAATGGACAGATCATGGAAACAGAAACTAAACAGAGACACTTTGAAATTAACAGAAGTTATGAACCAAATGGACTTAACAGACATCTATAGAACATTTCATCCTAAAACAAAAGAATATACCTTTTTCTCAGCACCTCATGGTACCTTCTCCAAAATAGACCATATAATTGGTCACAAAACAAGCCTCTACAGATACAAAAAGATTGAAATAATCCCTTGCATCTTATCAGATCACCACGGACTAAGACTGGTCTTTAATAATGACAAAAACAATGGAAAACCCACGTACACATGAAAACTGAACAATTCTCTACTCAATGATGACTTGGTCAAGGAAGAAATAAAGAAAGAAATAAAAGACTTTTTAGAATTCAATGAAAATGAGGACACATCACACCAAAACTTGTGGGACTCCATGAAGGCAGTGCTAAGAGGAAAGCTCATAGCTCTAAGTGCCTACAAAAAGAAACTGGAAAGAGCACACACTAACAAGTTGACTGCACAACTAAAAGCTCTAGAACAAAAAGAAGCAAATACACCCAGGAGGAGTAGAAGGCAGGAAATAATCAAACTCAGGGCTGAAATCAACCAAATAGAATCAGAAAGAACAATACAAAATATCAATAAAACCAGGAATTGGTTCTTTGAGAAAATCAACAAGATAGATAAACCATTAGCCAGATTAACCAGAGGGCACAGAGACAGTATCCAAATTAATAAAATCAGAACTGAAAAGGGAGACATAACAACAGAAACTGAAGAAATTCAAAAAATCATCAGATCCTACTACAAAGGCCTATACTCAACAAAACTGGAAAACCTGGATGAAATGGACAATTTCCTAGACAGATACCAGGTACCGAAGTTAAACCAGGAGCAGATAAACCATCTAAATAGTCCCATAACCCCTCAGGAAATAGCAGCAGTCATCAAAAGCCTCCCCACTAAAAAAAGCCCAGGACCAGATGGTTTTAGTGCTGAATTCTATCAGACCTTCAAGGAAGACCTAATACCAATTCTCTTCAAACTATTCCACAAAATAGAGACAGAAGGAACACTACCCAATTCGTTCTATGAAGCTACAATTACACTCATACCCAAACCCCACAAGGACCCGACAAAGAAAGAGAACTTCAGATCAATCTCCCTTATGAACATCGATGCAAAAATACTCAATAAAATTCTAGCAAACCGAATCCAAGACCACATCAAAACAATCATCCATCATGATCAAGTAGGTTTTATCCCAGGAATGCAGGGATGGTTCAATATTCGGAAATCCATCAATGTAATCCACTATATAAACAAACTTAAAGAAAAAAACCACATGATCATCTCACTAGATGCTGAGAAAGCATTTGACAAAATTTAACATCCCTTCATGATAAAAGTCTTGGAAAGATCAGGAATTCAAGGCCCCTACCTAAACATAGTAAAAGCAATTTACAGCAAACCAGTAGCCAACATCAAGCTAAATGGAGAGAAACTTGAAGCAATCCCACTAAGATCAGGGACTAGACAAGGTTGCCCACTCTCCCCCTACCTATTCAATATAGTACTGGAAGTCTTAGCCAGAGCAATTAGACAGCAAAAAGAAGTCAAAGGGATACAAATAGGAAAGGAAGAAGTCAAAATATCGCTATTTGCAGATGATATGATAGTATACTTAAGTGACCCCCAAACTTCAACCAGAGAACTCCTAAACCTGATAAACAACTTCAGCAAAGTGGCTGGTTATAAAATCAACTCAAACAAATCAGTAGCCTTCCTCTACATGAAAGATAAACAGACTAAAAAAGAAATTAGGGAAATGACACCCTTCACAATAGTTGCAAATAATATAAAATACCTTGGTGTGAATCTAACCAAGCAAGTGAAAGACCTGTATGACAAGAACTTCAAGTCTCTGAAGAAAGAAATTGAAGAAGATCTCAGAAGATGGAAAGATCTCCCATGCTCATGGATTGGCAGGATTAATATAATAAAAATGGCCATCTTGCCAAAAGCAATCTACAGATTCAATGCAATCCCCATTAAAATCCCAACTCAATTCTTCACAGAGTTAGAAAAGGAAATTCTCAAATTCATATGGAATAACAAAAAACCCAGGATAGCGAAAACTATTCTCAACAATAAAAGAACTTCTGGAGGAATTACCATCCCTGACCTCAAGCTGTACTACAGAGCAATAGTGATAAAAACTACCTGGTATTGGTACAGAGACAGGCAGGAAGATCAATGGAA
Organism: Grammomys surdaster; assembly: GCF_004785775.1. NCBI lineage: Eukaryota > Metazoa > Chordata > Mammalia > Rodentia > Muridae > Grammomys > Grammomys surdaster. Next base: position 242,892 of record NW_021620620.1, on the reverse strand, counting down.
TAGAATTGAAGACCCAGAAATGAACCCACACTCCTATGGTCACTTGATCTTTGACAAAGGAGCTAAAACTGTCCAGTGGAAAAAGGACAGCATTTTCAACAAATGGTGCTGGTTCAACTGGAAGACAACATGTAGAAGAATGAAAATTGATCCATTCTTATCCCCTTGTACAAAGCTCAAGTCTATGTGGATAAAGGACCTCCACATAAAACCAGATACACTGAAACTAATAGAAGAGAAGGTGGGGAAAAGCCTCGAATACTTGGGCACAGGGGAAAAGTTCCTGAACAGAACTCCAATGGCATATGCTCTAAGATCGAGAATTGACAAATGGGACTTCATAAAATTGCAAAGTTTCTGTAAGGCAAAGGACACTGTCAATAGGACAAAACGACAACCAACAAATTGGGAAAAGATCTTTACCAATCCTTCATCTGATAGAGGGCTAATATCCAATATATACAAAGAACTCAAGAAATTAGACTCCAGACAACCAAATTACCCTATTAAAAAATGGGGTATAGAGCTTAACAAAGAATTTTCAACGGAAGAAACTCGAATGGCCGAGAAGCATCTAAAGAAATGTTCAGCATCCTTAGTCGTCAGGGAAATGCAAATCAAAACAACCCTGAGATTCCATCTCACACCAGTCAGAATGCCTAAGATTAAAAACTCAGGTGATAGTAGATGCTGGCGAGGGTGTGGAGAAAGAGGAACACTCCTCCATTGTTGGTGGGACTGCAAGATGGTGCAACCACTTTGGAAATCAGTCTGGCGGTTCCTCAGAAAATTGGACATAGCATTACCCGAGGATCCAGCTATACCACTCCTAGGCATATACCCAGAAGATGCTCGAACATATAATAAGGACATATGCTCAACTATGTTCATAGCAGCCTTATTTATAATAGCCAGGAGCTGGAAAGAACCCAGATGTCCTTCAACTGAGGAATGGATTCAAAAAATGTGGTATATTTACACAATGGACTATTACTCAGCTATTAAAAACAATGAATTCGAGAGGTTCCTTGGTAAATGGATGGAACTAGAAATTATCATCCTGAGTGAGGTAAGCCAATCACAAAAGAAGACACATGGTATTCACTCACTGATTATTGGATATTAGCCTAGAACCTTGAAATGCCCAAGATGCAACTCACAGGCCACATGAAGTCCATAAAGAAGGAAGACCAAGTGAGGGTGATTCGGTCCTTCTTAGAAGGAGCAACAAAATACTCAAGGGAGCAAATATGGAGACAAAGTGAGGGACAGAAACTGAAGGAGGGGCCGTCTCAAGACCACCCCACCTGAGTATCTATCCCATGTGCAATCACCAAAGGTAGATGCTGATGTGGAAGACAGGAAGTGCATGCTGATAAGAGCCTGATATGGATATCTCCTCAGAGGCCTTCAAGAGTCAGACATATTCAGAGGCAGATGCTCACAACTAGCCATTGAACTGATCATGGGGTTCTCAATAGAGGAGTTAGAGTGAAGACTGAAGGAGCTGAAAGGGTTTGTGGCACCATGAGGAGAGCAACAATACCAACCAACCACAGCTCCCAGGGTCTAAACCACCAGCCTGGGAGCACTTAGGGGGGGATCCAGGGCTTCAGCTGAATATGTAAAAGTGGAGGGCCCTGCTGGGCATAGGTGGAAGAAGAGAACCTTGACCTCATGAAGGCTGGATGCCCCAGGGGGTGGGAATTTTGAGGGTGGGGAGGTGGGAGTGGGGGGGTGTAGATAGAGGTTACATCCACAGAGAAGAAGGAGAAGGGGCGAGGGGATTGGGGGTTCCGAGGGGGTGGTGGGGGATGGGGTAAGGGGACAACATAGGAAATGTAAATAAATCATCCAATAAAAAAAAAACAAAACTAAACACTGACAGGTTCAGGGTAATCCACAGTAATTTAACCACATGGTTAAAAAGAAAAAAAAAAAAACCTTTAAAAAAAAAGCCATTGCTTTTTACAGGAAATGCAGAATCAGACTCTTTAAAGGGTAGGATCACGAATCAACCCAGTGTGAATTTCTCTTACAAGAAATATTACTCGTGAGAAAAACAAAGTGTTTTTAATAATTGAGGGTTGATTTGATCAGAAACAGACAGACAGGCCATTTACATGTTGAAACTGGTGGCCAAAGTCTTTAAAATAAGCACATTTAGGAAAACCAATGAAGAGATGGGGGGAAAAAAAACTCTACCCCAAGGAGGGAAGAAAGGTATGTCTAGAGTAAGAAAATATAATATATAAAGTTTTTTAACTGTTAATGTTGTATAGGTCTGAAGAGAGGGCTCAGAGGTGAAGCACACTGGTGCTTTTCCTTAGGACGACAGTTCAATTTCCAGCATCCACGTCAGGTGATTCACAACCACCTATAACGTTAGCCCCAGGAACCAATGCCCTCTTTTGACCACTGAGTGAGCCTAAGCACACGTGGCATGTACACAGAGACAGACACACAAAAGTACAAACTTTAAACAACAGTGTTGGGATCAAATAAAACAATGTGATATAAGTTGTGGGTCAATAATCTTCAAAGAGGTCACTGGAAATTACTGAGACTGAAGCCCAGAGAGTAACTGATTTAAAAATTAAGCAGAACGTTAATAAATGACTTATCAATGGGCAACATTCCAAATGTTAGTATTACCTGCATGCACTCCCAACTAATGACTCTTACATGAATTCTTTCTTTTGATTTTCACAGCCCAAGAAATGAATAGTTTTCAGGAACTAGTATTTAAAGTTAGAAAAATTACCAGGAAGTAAAGTATCTAGCTTTGATTTATTTATTTCCTGTTAATTCAATTTATCCCAAGATGGGTGTGGTGATAGGTAGTTATGACCTGAATAGTTGGGAGGCTGAAGCAGGAGGATTGCCAAGTTTGGGGCCAGCAGGATGTATGGAGGAGACTAGGTATCATAAGAAAAGAAAGGAGGAAGAGGAGAGAGTAGAAAAGAAGAAGGAAGATTATTCCATAGTATTCCCTTACAGAGTGTCTCACAAAATTGCCCCAAACGTTAGGCAGTGTGCTTATGTGACATGATCAAGTTTTGGAACTCTGTTCATTCTGGCTGTGGTACCATTAGCAAAAGTCTCCATTTTTGGAGGAGGAGGAGGAGGAGGAGGAGGAGGAGGAGGAGGAGGAGGAGGAGAAGGTCACCTTTAAGCTTTGGTTACTACTGTAACACATTCTCTACAGAAGAAAAACAAGGAATCATCACTGAAGACACAGCTCAAACCGTGAACAATGTGAGAAAGCTTTGGAGACTGAGACGGACAGAGGTATTGCCCCTGTTCTGGCTACTCATATTATATATTCAAAAACAGTTCTTTAAAAGCAAACCAATCAACCTGATGACTCAATAAAATCTCTGTTTTGATTTTTCCTTTACTATTTTTCCTTTTTCTTTTTCTTTTTTTTTTTTAATTTTTCAAAAGGCTCAGAAGGAGCAAGGGAGCTTCCAATATGTGAAAATGCACATAGCATTTGCTAAATTGTTGAAGATGCTATTCACTTTAGGAGATGATGATACTAAAATGCTGTTCCTGTTTTGCTTTGTTTTTTTTTAATTTGTGGAATTTTAAAATTCAGTTTAGTCCCCAGACCATTACATAAAGAAGATAGTAATAAGTTCATTCATTTGTTGGAAACTTTTAGTAAGTCGTTATCATGCCTACCATGTTCCAAACACTGTGCATTGAGGCAGACACAAAAACCATCCGAGAAAGAACTGTCTAGTAGTCAGTCAGAGAGGACTGGAAGTGTGGCTCTGTAAATAGACTGACTTGCCTAGCTTGTAGAAAGCCCTGAGTATGTCTTGCAATCCTAGCACTAAGGAGGTGCAGTCAGGAATATCAAAAAACCAAGACCATCCTCGGTTACATAGTAAATATGAGGCCAGTCTGCGGTACATGATACTTTGCTCAGAAACAGAAAGAGGACAGGAAGAGTGTCTAGGAGCCTACAAGTAAAAGACCATTTTCTTTTCTTTTTTCTTTTCTTTTCTTTTTTCTTTTCTTTCCTTTTGTATTACCTCTTTTATTTTCCTTTTTTTATTGGATATTTTATTTACATTTCAAATGTTATCCCCTTTTCCAGTTTCCTCACCTCCGAAAACCCCCATCCCCTTCCCTCTCCCCCTGCTTCTATGAGGGTATTCCCCCACCCACCCACCCACTCCTGCCTCCCTACCCTGGCATTCCCCTACAATGGAGCATCAAGCCTTCACAGGACTAAGGGTCTCCCCTCCCATTGATGCCTGATAGGGCCATCCTCTGTTACTTATGCGACTGGAGCCATGGGTAACTCCATGTATAGTCCTTGGTTGGTAGTTTAGTCCCTGGGAGCTCTGGGGTGTCTGGTTGGTTAATACTGTTCTTCTTCCTATTCGATATTGATATAGAATAAAGATTGGACCAAAGGAAAAAAAAAAAAAGAATCTCAGGTGCAGAAAACACCATAGAAAACACTGACAGAACTGTCAAAGAAAATGCAAAATGCAAAAAGCTCCAAATCCAAAACATCCAGGAAATCCAGGACACAATGATAAGACCAAACCTAAGGATAATGGGTATAGAAGAGAGTGAAGTTTCCAAATTTAAAGAGTGAGTAAATATCTTCAACAAAATTGTAGAAGAAAACTTCCTTAACCTAAAGAAAGAGATACCTATGAACATACAAGAAGCCTACAGAACTCCAAATAGACTAGATCAGAAAAGAAACAAAACATCAAATGCACAAAACATAGAAAGAATATTAAAAGCGGTAACGGAAAAGGTCAAGTAACTTATAAAGACAGACCAATTAGAATTATACCAGACTTCTCACCAGAGACTATAAAAGCCAGAAGAGCCTGGACTGACATCATACAGACCCTAAGAGAACACAAATGCCAGCCCAGACTACTATACTCAGCAAAACTCTCAATTATCATAGAAGGAGAAAATCAAGAAATTCTATGACAAAACCAAATTTACACAATATCTTTCTACAAATCCAGCCCAACAAAGGATAATAGAGGGAAAACATCAACACAATGAGGGAAATTATACCCTACAAAAAGCAAAAAAGTAATCTTCTTCCAACAAATCCAAAAGAAGATAGCCACACAAACATAACTCCACCTCTAATAACAAAAATAACAGGAAGCAACAAACACTTTTCCTGAAAATCTCTTAACATCAATGGACTCAATTCCCCAATAAAAAGACACAGACTATCAGACTGGATACATAAACAGGACCCAACATTTTGCTGCATACAGAAAATGCACCTCAGTAACAAAGACAGACACTACCTCAGAGTAAACAGCTAGAAAACAATTTTCCAAGCAAATGGTCCCAAGAAACGAGCTGGAGTAGCCATTCTAGTAATGAATAAAATCAACTTTCAACCAAAAGTTATCAGAAAAGAGAAGAAGGACACTTCATATCCATTAAAGGAAAAATCTACCAAGATAAACTTTTAATTCTGATCATCTATGCTCCAAATGAAAGGGTAACCGCATTCATAAAAGAAACTTTACTAAAATTTGAAGCACACATTGTACCTCACACAATAATAGTTGAAGACTCCAACACCCCACTCTCTTCAATGTTCAGATAATGGAAACAGAAAAGAAACAAAGACACAGTGAAACTAACAGAAATTATGAACCAAATGGATTCAACAGATACCTATATAACATTTCATCAAAACAAGAACAAAAGAATAAACCTTCTTTACAGCACCTCATGGTACTTTCTCCAAAACTGACCACATAATTGGTCACAAAACAGGCCTCAACAGATACAAGAAAATTGAAATAATCCCATGCATCCTATCTAATCACCACAGACTGAGGCTGGTCCTCAATAAAAACAAAATCAATGGAAAGCCCACATACATGTGGAAACTGAACAATTCTCTACTCAATGATACCTTGCTCAAGGAAGAAATAAAGAAAAAAATTAAAGACTTTTTAGAATGTAATGAAAATGAAGACACATCATACCAAAACTTGTAGGACACAGTGAAAGCAGTGCTAAGAGGAAAACTCACAGCTCTAAGTGCCTACAAAAAGAAACTGGAGAGAGCATACACTAGCAGCTGACAGCACACCTGAAAGCTCTAGAACAAAAAGAAGCAAATACACCTAAGAGGAGTAGATGTCAGGAAATAAACTCAGGGCTGAAATCAACCAAGTAAAAACAAAAAGAACTATATATACAAAGAATCAACAAACCCAGGATCTGGTTCTATGAGAAAATCAATAAGATAGATACACTCTTAGCCAGACTAACCAGAAGGCTCAGAGACAGTATACAAATTAATAAAATCAGAACTGAAAAGGGAGATATAACAGAAACTGAGGAAAATCAAAAAGTCATCAGATCCTACTACAAAAGCCTATACTCAGCAAAAGTGGAAAATCTGGATAAAAGGAACAATTTTCTACACAGATACTAGGTAGCAAAGTTAAACTAGGATCAGATAAACCATCTAAACAGTCTCATAATCCCTAAAGAAATAGGAGCAGTCATTAAAAGTCTCCCCACCAAAAAAAAAAAAAAAAAAAAAAACCAGGACCATATGGGTTTAGTGCAGAATTTTATCAGATCTCCCAAGAAGACCTAATACCAATTCTCTTTAAACTATTCCAAAAAATAGAAAAAGAGGTAACAATACCCAATTTGTTCTATGAAGCCACAATTACGCTCATACCTAAACTACACAAAAACCCAATAAAGAAAGTGAACTTCAGACCAATCTCGCTTATGAATATAGATGTAAAAATACTCAATAAAATTTTTGTAAACCAAATCTAAGAACACATCAAAACAATCATCTGTCATGATCAAGTAGGCTTTATCCCAGGAATGCAGGGATGTTTCAATATATGGTAATCCATCAACGTAATACATTATATAAACAAACTCAAAGATAAAAAAAAAAATACATGATCAACTCACTAGATGCTGAGAAAGCATTTGACAAAATTCAACACCCCTTCATGGTAAAAAGTCTTGGAAAGAACAGGAATTCAAGGCCCATACCTAAACATAGTAAAAGCAATATACAGCTAGCCAGTAGCCAACATCAAACTAAATGGAGAGAAACTTGAAGCAATTCCACTAAAATCAGGGACTAGACAAGGCTGCCCACTCCCTACCTATTCAATATAGTACTTGAAGTCCTAGACAGAGCAATTAGACAACAAAAGAAAGTCAAAGGGATACAAATTGGAAAGGAAGAAGTCAAAATTTTACTATTTGCAGATGATATGATAGTATACTTAAGTGACCCCCAAAGCTTCCACCAAAGAACTACTAAACCTGATAAACAACTTTAGCAAAGTCGCTCGATATAAACTTAACTCAAACAAATCAGTAGGCTTCCTCTACTGAAAGGATAAAGAGGCTGAGAATGAAATTAGGGAAATGACACCCTTCATAATAGTCACAAATAATATAAAATTCCTTAGTGTGAATATAACCAAGAAAGTGACAGATCTGTACGACAAGAACTTCAAGACCCTGAAGAAAAAAATTGAAGACCTCAGAAATTGGAAAGATCTCTCATGCTCATGGATTGACAAGATTAATATAGTAAAAAATGGCCAACTTGCCGAAAGCAATCTACAGATTCAATGCAATCCCCATCAAATTTCCAACTCAATTGTTCACAGAGCAATTTGCAAATTCATTTGGAATAACAAAGAAAACCAGAATAGTGAAAACTATTCTCAACAATGAAAGAACTTCTGGGGGAATCACCATCCCTGATCTCAAGCTGTACTACAAAGCAATAGTGATAAAAAAAAACTGCATGGTATTGGTACAGAGACAGGCAGGAAGATAAATGGAATAGTATTGAAGACCCAGAAATGAACCCACATACCTATGATCACTTGATCTTTGACAAAGGGGCTAAAACCATCCAGTGGAAAAAGACAGCATTTTCAACAATGGTGTTCCTTCAACTGGAGGTCAGCATGTAGAAGAATGCAAGTTGATCCATTTTTATCTCCTTGTACAAAGCTCAAGTTCAAGTGAGCTTGAACTTGAGCAGAAGGGAAAACTTCCTGAAAAGAATCCCAATGGATTATGCTCTAAGATCAAGAATTGACAAATGGAACCTCATAAATTGCAAACCTTCTGTAAGGCAAAGAGCACTGTCAATAGGACAAAATGACAGCCAACAGATTGGGGAAAGACCTTTACCAATCCTACATCCCATAGAGGGCTAATATCCAATATATACAAAGTCAAGTAATTAGCCTCCATACAGTGAAATAATCCTATTAAAAATGATGTACAGAGCTAAGCAAAGAAATTTCAACTGAGTAATATTTAATGGCTGAGAAGCACCTAAATGTTCATCATTTTTAGTAATCAGGGAAATGCAAATCAAAACAACCCTGAGATTCCACCTCACAGCAGAAAGAATGGCTAAGATCAAAAACTCAGGTGATAGCAGGTGCTGGCAAGGATGTAGAGAAAGAGGAACACTCCTCCATTGTTGGTGGGATTGCAAGCTAGTACAACCACTCTGGAAATAAGTATGGTGGTTCCTCACAAAATTGAACATAGAATTACCTGAGGATCTAGCTATACCACTCCTTGGCATATACTCAAAAGATGTTCCAATGTATAACAAGGACATATGTTCCCCTATGTTCATAGCAGCCTTATTTTTAATAGCCAGAAGCTGGAAAGAACTCAGATGTCCTTCAACAGAGGAATGGATACAGAAAATATGGTACATTTACTCAATGGAATACTACTCAGCTATTAAAAACAATGACTTCATGAAATTCTTAGGCAAATGGATGGAACTAGAAAATATCCTGAGTGAGGTAACCCAATCTCAAAAGAACACACATGATATGCACTCACTGATAAGTGGATACTAGCCCCAAAACTCACAATATCCAAGATACAACTCACAGACCACATGAAACTCATGAAGAAGGAAGACCAAGTGTGGGTGGTTCGGTCCTTCTTAGAAGGAGTAACAAAATACTCACTGGAACAAATATGGACACAAAGTGTGGAAGAGGGACTGGAGGAGGAACTGTCTGACAACTTCCCCACCTGGGGATCCATCCCATGTGCAGTCACCAAATGTAAACACTGTTGTGAATACCAGGGAGTGCATGTTGACAGGAGCTTGATATACCTGTCTTCTGAGAGACTCTGCCAGAGCCTGACATATACAGAGACGGATACTCTCAGCTAACCATTGAACTGATCGCTGGGTCCCCAATGGAGATTAGAGAGAAGACTGAAGGAGATGAAGGGGCTTGCAGCCCCATGAGGAGAGCAAGAATATCAACAAACCAGAGCTCCCAGGGTCTAAACAGCCAGCCTGGGAACACACATGAAGAGACCCATGGCTCCAGCTGTATATGTAGTAGAGGATGGCCTTGTCCAGCATCAGTGGATGCCCCAGTGTGGGAGAATTCCAGGACTGGGAGGCAGGACTTCATAGATGGGTGGAAGCACACCCTCATAGAAGTAGGAGAAGGGGCGATGGGATAGGGGGTTCTGGGGGCAGGGATAGGGAAAGAAGATAACAACTGAAATGTAAATAAAAATTATCCAATAATAATGATAATAATAATAATAAACAATGGAACTGGCTATTGCTGTTGTGCTTTTGAGACTTTTTGTGAACAATTTAATATTACCCATATTACTGGGATTCCTTATAATCCTCAAAGACAAGGTACTGTGGAAGGGGCCCATGGAACTTTAAAACAGTATTGTCATAAAATTAAAACTGGAGGGGTATGTCCCCGTACACCACAAATTAATTTAAATCACATTCTTTTCATTTTAAATTTTTTAAAAAATTTGGATGCCAAGGAACTTTCTGCTGAGTGTCTATGGCATCCTACAACTAGCCATACTTATGCCTAGGTGAAAAGGAAGGATCCATTTACTGTCATATGGCATGGTTCTGATCAGGTATTAATATGGGGAAGAGGGCATGTTTGTGCTCTTTGTGCAGGATGCTGAAGGAGCATGGTGGCTGCCACTATGAGTGACTGGTGAGGCATGCTGATGCCAGGACAAAGAATGATGCTAACCTGTGAGCTTGCTGAGTACCCAGACAATGGTGACTGGGAAGCTAGCTGTATTAGACATATGTTCCTGACCCACCTTTGCTTGCCTATATCCCAGATGGGACAGGCTGCCTTGCATCAAGTTTTTAGATCTTGTGGAACAAAGAATCAAAAAATGAAGTTATATTGACTCTTGTGTTTTTCTTAAATGTGACCAGCTATTCGGACTCAATCATGGATTGGTCTAGAAATCAATCCAATATTGGAAATAACAGTCTTCATTTGAAAAGCTCGTTCTGGACATTTTCAGAGACATATTTGGAAGTTAGCTGCAAGTATGATATTATGTTAGCAAGAGATAAAGTTAAGACAGGATCTGAATTTCAAACAAATGTTAATACATGTGTTAATGTTCTTTTAATTGTCAAGTTAAAATGACTTTTGTTTCTTCTATAGTATTTAATGTAAGTTGTATTGATTGTACATTTTCTAATTGTGTTAGTTTGTTGAAATCTGGCATGTCTGTTACAGGAGTCTATCAACCAGCTTTTGTTTTATTGCCCTGAGTATTACATAACCTTAGTCTTCTGAAAAAATCTTGCAAATATTGGAAGAAGTGAGTTAGGCTTGAAGCAGAAACAAGAGGGTAGTGGGCTTAATTATTACTGGTATAACACCTTTAATTACATTAATTGCTAGCACCACTGCTTCTGCAATTGCTTTGATACAAGAAGTTAAGACAGCTACTTTTGTTAATCATTTAGCAAAAAATGTTACTTATGTGTTGAATATACAAGAGGATTTAGATAGGCCTTTAGCACAATGGATTGATGTTCTTTATTCTATTCAAATTATTGAAAGGAAGTTCAGAGTTTAAGAGTAAAGAGCCATCTCAAGTGTCATGTCAAATACCATTGGATTAGTGTTACTTCTAAAATTTACAATAATAATCATTATAATTAGGAAAAAGTTTAAAGACACTTGCAAGGTATTTGACATAATTCTAACACCTCTCTGGATGTTTTAACTTTACATAATGAGATTGTGAATATAAAGAATGCTGGTCTGGTGAGCTTTGATGCTGAAGATAATGCTGATAAAATTATGGATGGCCTGAGGTCAGTATTTTCATTTTGGTCAAGTATCAAGAATGGCATATATAGCTTGATCATACTAGCCCTTTTTGTCTTGGGAATACTTTTATTCCTGCCCATTGTTTTAAAGATTGTCTTTAACAACATCAACATATTGGCAACCAAAGTACATGGCTTGAAACTGAAAATTCAACCCCAGACAGAGTTATTAATTTATCAAGCTGACAAGCCAAGGACGGGTAAAATTCTGCACATAGCCTTAGTACCCTAAGATAGAGGTGCATTGCTTTTGATAATGCATGTTACATGATGGGTAAGGAAAGGATTCTTGTCAGAATGACCTAAGACAGGTTCAGTCTTTTTATGAAAAAAAAAAAAGGAGGAGAGAGAGGCAAAGAGCTTTTGGGCTGCTTGGTAGGAATCTGACATTGACCAAGGACAAGAATGGGCTGCTTGGCAGGAATCTGACATTGGCCAAGGACAAGGAAGTGGGTTTCAGGCAGGAATCTGACATTAGGCTAGAACAAAGAAGTAATTTCAGGCAGGAGTCTAAATCTTAGGCTAGAAAAAGAAGTAGGCTTCAGACATGAAAATGACATTGGGCTAGGACAGGGAAGTAGGCTCAGATATTTTGGTCACTCTGAGAAGCCCTTAGATACAGTGATCATGGGACTGTTTATTGCCTTGTTTGTTCTTCAACTATTTGTGTTTATTGTTTTGCTTGTTCCTTGACTATTTGCATCTGTTTCATTGCTAGTTCTTCAACCTAGAACTGACCTTAATACTTGCATGTAATTAAAATGGTATAAAAGTGGATTGGGGGGAAAAAACCAATCTAGAAGCAGAAGCTGAAGCAGTGACCATGGAGGAAGTTTACTGGCTTCTTTCCAGGTTCACATGCAGCTCCAATTCTTATACATATCAGAACCAGTTTCTCAAGGGTAGTACCACCTACAGTGGAGTAGGCTCTCCCATACCCAATCATCAATTAAAAATCAATGTCACACAGATATATCTATAGGCCAATCTAATAAAGACAGCTGAGTTTCAATCTTCCCAGGTTTGTTCAGTTGACAGCCAAGATGAGCCATGATACCAGGTAAACTCTTATAAAGGAATACTGAGGAGGCTATTTTCTCCTACTTGATATCACACAAGATGTGTGTAGCTTGCTCTTTAAGACAAAACAAAAACCTAAATAATAAGCTGATGGGGTAGAGTAAAGAACTTTCCATTGATTAATACTGTCTTGATGAAGACAGTATTAAATAGATGGAAAATCCAAAGTAAACTATATAAAACAAACTACTATGTATAAGCTTCTTTAGCAAGATTTTGGGATAGAAGGATAATGTGAAGTTTTTCAATAGCCAAGTAATAAACAAGTAGAAATTAAAATGATACATTAACACACAATAAAAGCCAGGTATAAGGCTAAGAAGATAAATATAAAATATATAGGGTAAACATAAAACACTGATGGGAAAAGCTAAATATGTAAGTAAAAAAAAAAAGTCATACCACGAGCAAAATTGGAAGCTTAAGATAAATTTAAGGTAGTCAAAATAAAAATCCAGCAGCAACTCTGGAAGTTGGGATTATGAGTAAGAGTAGAGAAATAATAATCTGATTCTAATATGAATAAAAGTGTGCCAGTAGGTCAATTGTAAAAAAGAAAAGCAGTAAATGACTTCAGTGTCTAAATTGCAATTTCATAGTAATCATGATCACTTGACATCAGTAAAATGAACAAATATTCTTATAAAAGAATCAAAATAGTAAGCCCAGAAATAAGCCTCCAGTCAAAATAAATCTGATACCAATAGTTAGAACTCCATGGAGGAAAGGGTAAAAAGTACTGTTATAATCATAATCTTGAATAAACCTCTATCATCAATTGACTGAACCATAGATATAAAACCTGTAACCACAGAATGGAGGTTAAATGTTCCATCAACCAATGATATCAGATTACACATTCTCCTGTGCTCACATTGGGCAGTCATGAAGATGGGCAATGTTTCTGGTTATAAAACAGACACTAACAGGTAGAGAGTTAAATCATATAGAACATCTTTTCAGTTCATAGTGCAATTAAACTACAAATTAATAATAGGGTAGTTGGAAAAATCCTAAATATTGGAAAGTAAACAGAACTTCTAAGTCATATGTATTCAAAAAAGAAATCTCAAAAAAATTACTTTCAACTCATAAAGAAAATGTAAGTACAACTTATTGAAACATGTCTAAGTAACAATTGAAGGGAGTGTTACACTAGCATTGTATATCCTAAAAGGAGAAAGAACTAAAATCAATATGCTCAGATTTCATCTAGGATAGGAGAGTAACTTAAGTGTAATACAAACCACAGAAAAGATATAATAAAAATCCAAGGAAGCCAAAATTCAAGAGATTAAAATAGACACAATTAACAAGACAAAACCTGATTACTTGAAAATATCAATACATTTGTAAGCCCCTAATTCACCTAAGCAAAAGAAAAGTTAGGATTTCTAATAACATAAGTGAAAGAGTTACCACTGCTAGTGTTTCCATTGTTCACTGAAAACATGATTGTTTATATAGGAAATTACCAAGAATTATGAATACATGATTATTCATTAGGAAATTGCCTAAATAAACTCCTGAAATTAAGATTATTTATTGAAAAATTTACAATACCAGGTAAATTGACAAAAGTCAGTTATTAAGTAGTGAGCAATCAAAATTTTAGATTCAGAATATAACACTCTTTTTATTAGCACCAAACAAAGTGAAGTACTTTACAGGGTACCTACAGAGATGACGATGTGTGTAAACAAAACTACAGAACTGTGATGAACCCAACTGAAGAACAGAAATGTTAGTCTATGTATTCTGTGTCCAAGCACATTGTCAGAAGAAACTACAATGTCATCAGTCTTCCCAATTCTACTTGTAGTGTCAATGCTATTCCAAATCAGCAAGTTAACATGTGCATAATGCATAGTTTCAAAATATTTCTGAAGTTTATATAGGAAGATAAAGGGTCCAGAATAACCCACAACCATGCTGAAGAAGAGCAAAGTCTAAGAAATTATACCGCCAAGCCTCAAATCTTACTATACTTTATAGTCATCAAGAAGTGTGCTATTATTAAGGCTAGACAAGTACACCAGTGGAGAAGAATAACCACAAACTCTCTCTCTCTCTCTCTCTCTCTCTCTCTCTCTCTCTCTCTCTCTTTCTCTCTCGTACACACACACACACACACACACACTCTTCACTGTTTACAAAAGCAAAGTTAATACAAGGGGGAAATGATAATCTCCAATAAATGATGCCAACATGCATGGTTATATACAATAATGAATCTAGACACCAACTTCATACATTTCACTGAAATTTAGTCAAGATGTATCACAGACTATGATTGTTTGAATGAAAATGACCCACATAGGCCTATGGGGAGGGGCACTGTTAGAAAATGTGGCCTTGTTGGAGGAAGTATATCACTGAGGGCAGGGAGCTTTGAAGTTCAGAAGGTCAAGCCAGTTCTAGTGGCTTACTCTCCTGCTGCCTGCTGATCCAGATGTAGAACTCCCAACTCCTTTTCCAGCACCATGACTGACTGCACATTGCCATGCTGATAATGGACTGAACCTCTGAATCTATAAGCCAGCCTCAGTTAAATGTTTTCTGTTATAAGAGTTGACTTTGGTTATGGTGTCTCTTCATAGAAATAATACCCTAAGATACAGACATATGCATAAAACATAAAAACCACAAAATTTCAAAGAGGTAATGTAGAAAAACCCCTAGATGAATTTAGATGTGGCAAGGTTTTAGATAGAATACACAAATCATAATAGACAAAAGAATTGTATTTCATTAAAATTATACAGTTTCCCTCAAAGGAAAAAAAAAGAAGGATAAACACACTCTTGTCATATTCCTAAAGGATGTTCTATGCTACCATAAGGACATGTGCTCACCTATGTTCATTACAGCTTTATTTATAATAGCCAGAAACTGAAAATAGAGGTCCCTCAAGTGAAGGATGGATAAAGAAAATGTGGTATGTTTGTATAATAATTACATGAAATTTGTAGGCAAATCAAGAAAGTAAATCTTCCTACATAAAGTAAACCAGAACCAGAAAGACAAATATGGTGTGTATTTATTAACAAGTGGATATTAGATGTTAAGTAAATGATAATCAAGCTGAAATCTACAGGCCCAGGAAGGTGCTAGGTAAACAGGAGTGTTCTAGTAGGGAAGCATGGACCTCCCTGGGAAGGGGTAATAGAATAAATTTTATGAGTGGACTGGAGGCGGGTAGTGACAGGAGTAGGAATGATCAGGTGGGTGGAAGGCAGAGTAGAGGGTAATAGTATGAGGAGAGACAGCTAGAATTGGGGAACACTGCAGGGTGGGAACCTAGTGTGGTGGAAACTTCCTATAATCTATGAAAGGGACCCCAGTGAAGACTACCAGTAATGGAGGATATGGTGTCGGAAGTCAGGATCTTTTGTAGTCAGGCAAAGCTTCCAGTAGAGTGCTTGGGTTGAATTCCACTCAGTTGTTGGCTGAGGGGTTCCTGTGGAGATCCCTACAAAATTCAGGCTGATGCTAGGACAAAAGGACACTCTCTGAAACCTGACAGCACAGCCCTATTGTGCGGAGCCCGTCTATACAGCTCGTTGAACATAGAGACATCAAGCTGGTGCCTACATGGGGCCTTCCACCCTGGCTTCTATTCTTTTCGGTGCAAGAAGCTCTTTTTGATACTCTGAAAGCTATAGAAAGAGAAACCTGAGCACTAGTCCAGCCACAAAACCCTCTATCTACAAACTGTTCTACCTGCAAGATGTGCTAGGGTAGAACTTGTGATGAGTGGCCAACCAATGTTTGGTTTAACTTGAGGACCACAAGAAGGAGACTATGCCCTAAACTGTCTGGATGGACAAGAACTGGAGACAGGACAGCCTAAAGACCTAGGGTAGAACCTAAGTCTACTGGGAAAAAATTGATGGGAAGAAAAAAATGCGTAATAAAGAACCTGAGGAGATCATAAATTGTAGAAGTCTAATGTGCTGGAATGAGAAATTTTCAGACTTACATGATCATACAACAAATGGCAATCAACCTCAGAATGATTTGTGTGTGTAAATCAGTGGATTCCAAGAACCTACATAAAATAGCTAAGAATTGGAACACGGTTCATAACGAAATGTCAGAATATATGATGAGAAATGATCAATATAATAACTCAGATTCAAGTTCCTCCCTTTATAGTCTGGATTTGCAATGATGGTTTAGAACCTTATTATAGCAGAACTCATATATTGATTTGAGGAATGGAACTGAAGTACTATTCCCCTTCGTTTTCCAAGCACAGAGAAAATCCTCTGGCAGGCTGACCATATAAGCAATACATTCAATGGGAGTGCTAAGCCACTGTGTATTACATTTTAATGTAGATACACATTTCTCGAGGTTCTTGTTGAGATGTAAATTCTGTTTACAGGCAAGGAGGACGAAACAAAATCTGTTTTGCTTTGATTTGTTTTTGATAAAATTTTGAAAAAATTGGGTCATTTAAAGATTTAAATGAAAAAAAAGGTTAAACAAAATGAAATGATGTGATATTAATATAATCAAGAGAAAACTCTATTTTCAAAGTGAATCTGGAAATATTTTCAAAGTACATTTTTATCCAAAATATACAAAAATTGGGCAACACATATTAACAAAAACTGTAAACAAAATTTAAATCAGAATACAAAAGGATTCCCAGCATCATTGGATAATTGTTATGAGCTGTAACTACATCTAGTAAGAGGGTGAAAGTTATTATGAAACAGTAATAATCATAACAGTAGTAATATAATGATGATAATATGAACATGAGGCAATAATAATAATAAATAAGAGTAAGAAGATATCAAACTACTAACGCAGGAATTTACATTCACTTGATTGGAGTGGGAAATTGTGTAACTACCTTGAAACATGGTTTACTGATCTCTTACAAAGCTACAATTCTTATGCAATTGTACTCTGAAGAATTTTCCCAAACGAGTTGAACACTGTGTCTACACAAAAATCTGAATATGAGCATTTCTAGCAACTTTTTCATAATTTCTAAAAGTTAGACACAAGTAAGATATCTTTCAAAAGATGAATGAATGAAAATTTTAAATAATAGTCTATGTTAAGATTAAGTGAGCTATCGAGCCCCCAAATACCAAAAACAAGTGCATAATGGTTTGTGAAAGAATCAGTCTGAAAAAACAAATCAGTATCTTTCTAGCTGTATTGTATTCTGGAAAAACCAAACACTACTGGTGTATTAGAAAGAGGGTACTTGTTAGAGATCAGGGATATGGGGGAGAAGAATGAGTAGGTTGAACACTGAACTTTTAGGACAATGGAACAATTCTGCATGCCATTGTAATGGTGAATATAAGAAATTATGTGTTTTTCAAATATATGCAATATACAACACAGAATTAATCTTAATGATTCCCCATAAGCTTTACCTAATATTAATATATCAATTCTTGTTTAGTTCTAACCAATGTAGCAGATCAATGTAATATGTCGATGCTGGGGGAAAACATGAGGTGGAGTGGAGGTGTATGGGAGCTCTCTTTACTGTCTGCTTAAGTTTTACAACTCTAAAACTGCTCTGAAAATGCATTTTATTCAGTTATAAAAATAAGACAAACCATCAATAAAAAAGAAACAAGTTCAAATCGGTTTTGATAAAGAAACTAAATTTAGAGCTTATTTGCAAGTTTTTTATAATAAAGTCTATAATTTTTTTTTTAAAAAAAGACACAAGCCATATATCAAAGAAAAATGCTTGCAAGTAAGTTATTTGATAAAGAAATTGAATTTAGGATTCTCCAAACTCAATTGTATGAAACCAAACAACACAAGAAAGAGCTAACCAGACAAATCACTAAATAAATACTCCAATGGAAAAGAAAAACATGAGAAGATGCTAAACTTTATTCATCATTAGGGAAATGTGAGTTGAAGTAATGAGATCCCATTACACATTGCTATAGCCACTAATGTTTATTTTTAAAACTTCCCTGTCACTTTTAGAGATAATACAAAGCTACTAGAACACTCACACAAAACTAATGAAAACCCAGAATGGAATGAGCACTGTGAAAGATGACTGAACTATTTCTTGAAAGAGAAACACACTTAATACACATAATACACAGCCCAGCAATCCTGTCCCTAGATATTTGTCCAAGAGGAGATGAACACATATATTTGCAGAAAACTGGTAACAAATGTTACATTGATTTTACTCACAATCACCAAAGGAAACAACAAAATGTCCTTTGACAGGCAAATGCATCAGTAAAGTGTGTTTTGGTATGCAGCGGAATAAAATTTACCAGTAAAGAGAAAAATTGCTGACAACAACACGTCACAGAAAAATCTCAAATGTTTTATACTAAATAATAAAGTCCAAGGTCAGAAGGATGGCTCACTATTAACAGCCAGTGCTAAGTGCCAAACTGACAACCTGAGATCAAGCCTAAGAACCAACATGGTGGACGAAGAGAGCCATGTCTGAAATGTTGTACTCTGATTTCAACATGTATGCACTACTATGTGTGTACACACATGTGTATACACAGACAAAAATAAAAATATAACCAGAGGATCAAGGAGTTTTCCAGGAGTTTTCTGTGAGATAATATCTCCTAGGAATGTGAGAAGAAACACCATAAAGTCTCACCTATATTCCTTTCTATACATGAGCTGAATAAGGACCACAGTAATAGAAATGGCAATGTGGATGGGGAAGGTGGGAGCTCATGATGCTCCAACCCTAAACAATGAACTCTAGGGATGCTGAAAGCATGAGAAATGTTTTTCCCCAGAGAATTACATATCAACTGGTTATCCAATTGGTCAGCCCTGGAAACATACACACAAGTAACAATATAGGCTGAGCCGGTTGTACTTGTGTATTTAGGAACTCAACTGGTAATGAAGAAGATCCCATAAATTTGAAATAGAGCAAGTAGGAATATATGGGAAGGTTTGGAGTGAGGAATCAGAATGATGAAATTATATTATAATCTCTAAAATAAAAGAAATGGTTAAAAATAAGTAGATACATAAATGTAAAAGTTTGAAAATAGCAATAAAATCTAGCCTTAAAAGATCACATACTGAACCTGGCATAACGACACACACCTGTAATTCCAGCATTTGATGGCTGAAAAGGAGAGCATTAAGTTCAAGGCCAGTGTTGGGCTACATAAGAGACTGTCTCCAAAGTTTTATACTATATGCTTCTACTTATATAATAAATTCAACTTCAAAACATTTGGATAGAAAACTGTCAGAATGTGGAAGTCTGGAAAGAAGCATGGATGACTTGTTAGAGAGCCTGAAATACTTTTAATATTGGCTACATAACTATAAGCATTTGTGTAAACACAGACATATACGCAAACTAGTTAGAATTTAATGTGTAAAATGTATACCTTAATAACCTTGACTTTAAAATAGTCTCAAAAAATACTCTCAGATGATCAGCAAGTTCTTGCTCCACAGAGGCTTTGAGTAGTTTATTGGCTACTACTGTCTACTCTGTGCTCTACATGCTTACCTATCCATCTGTACTGCCCAGTCAGCTATCTCTGTGAAGCCTCTTTCATAAGAATGAATGTCAAAGAGAGAGCAATGTGAGATGAAGTAACTGCATACTTCATCACTCCAATTGGTTTAAAGGTTGCAACTACTTCTCTTCTATATTATCAATTCTAAGTTTTTATCTCACAGATATTATCTCACAGAAAACTCCCTGATCCTCTGGTTATCTTTTTATTTTTGTCTGTGTATACACATGTGTGTACACACATGCTAGTGCATACATGTGGAAATTAGAGCACGACATTCCAGACTTGACTCTCTTTGTCCACCATGTTGGATTTTAGGATTGATCTCAGGTTGCTCCCAGCTGTTAATTGTAATGGGTAACAGAAACATTAATTGTCTTGTTGATGAGAATCAGTGACAAGATTATGACTTCTTTTTGTCTTCTTATCTTTGGAACCAGATAACCCAAAGTATAAATATAGCATCCAAATACTCTACTTCAACTGGACCTTACTCTTGAACATATAGCTTTTTAAAGAACATGGACTCATGGATTTTAGCCACAGTTATTCACAAAATCTCATACACCTGCCACAGAGCAGACAACTACATTTACAGTAAAGCAGAAGTAGCAGTGGACCAGTCACTATTATGTAGACTGCCATATGGAGTATAATCTCCTGATAGACTGTTGGAATGATTTACTGGAGACACGGTGGCAGCACATGAAAAAAACCAATGAAGAAACTCATGTTGCTATGTTGTGATGTCAATACCAATAGCACATAAACCTGAGAAACAAGGGCAGCAACACAAGAAGTCCCAGCTAACCATATTGCTAATAGATCATGGGAGGAATTCATGCTTATTGTATAAACCTCTGACCTCTGTATGGTTTCTATTATATAATAGTGTTTATGGTTGGGGTTCTGAGAAACGTTTAGAGTGGATACTATTCTAAAAGAATAAAGATCTGGTTCTTCCAGAATAGAAGAGACTTTATGTAGCCAACCACTACCACGTAGACAATATTTTCAAATAATAGAGCTATCCCAGGTACAGGGATAGACTTCTGTTGATGATGTGTTGAAAGAAGACAAAACAATATTGGCCATTCGGTGTGTGTGTGTGTGTGTGTGTGTGTGTGTGTGTGTGTGTGTCTGAATGTGTGTGTATCTGTATATGTGTGTTTGTGTGTGTTTATAATTTTATTTTTTCTACAACTTTGTTTATCATGCTGAAGAGCATTGTGCCATCACTCAGTTGGCTATATGAGAATTAATATTAGTTGCCAGCATATTTTTGTCTAATTAGTACTTTGATAATTGTAGGGTCCAGAGTCACCTCACAAACCACAAGAACACAGATCTCAGTCAGACAGTTTATTGAGCATATGTCCTGGCACTGATCCTTCAGAGCCATAGTCCAGACTAAGGAGCTGAATGTGACCCTATGTCAAGATCCTATAGGACATTTTAAGCCTGAGATCTACATACATCTGGGGCAAGTTACTTCACAAATTAAGATTTAAAGATAGGGCATTTCCTTAGGTACATGTCAGGTACACATTCATTTTGCTCCCATTAATTGGGGTATTCAACTGTGGCAGGGGACTTGTCTTGCCTAATTTTTATGTGTCAACTTGCCACCCAGAAGATCAGTTACCCATGTACATGTCTCTTTTCTGCCAAGTAGGATGGCAGTTCTCATGGAGGTCTTAAACTTTACTTGATCCCTATTTAAAATGTATCTCTTATTCTAAATAGGTATAGGTGTCTCTCTTATGCTGGGGTCCATCACAGGTGCAGTTTATTAAAAGCAAACACCATCAAAGCTCTCACAGAGATAGAGGGAGTGCTGTTAGGTGGTTGGTTCAGGTCCAAGCAAATTGTGGCTAACTACACAAAGCAGTTCTTTTGATTTTTATTGTGATTGATTTCTAAGAACACCTACAATACATAGAGCATCCTACTAACAGCAGTAACAGTATGTTAGAAAGTTTCCTTATAATATTAGCGACAACACAAAATGTAAGACTAGACAAGTAACAGTTATTTAAGTCTTAATGTTTAACCTAGGCCTTAACAGATGTCTCTTCTGTAGTAGAGGCTTCTATTCTAAAGAGAGAATATAATGAAGACATGGGTCTCATGGAATTGAATTTAACCAAGCCTCTTTACAACCAATTCTCCAAAATTCCTGAGAATTTCCTTTTCCCAGTGTACAGTCATGTAGCTAAATTTCACCAATAGAGTGGAAAGGACAGGATTGATTATGGCAGCTCCTTATAATGTTGTACTGTTCTGTTACCCTGGATACCTCTTCAGTAAAGAGATCTTATGTTCAAAATCTCAGTATTTTATAGAAACTCCAAAAAGATGGGGGTTTCTTTTGCAGTACCCACCCTCATTCTCCTGCTCTTCTCTCTTCGAATGACTTCTGTGATTCTAGAGCTTACGATGTGTTGTTCTAGATTTTATAACTATTTTGGCACTGCAGATGCCATGGTCTATTAACTATGACCAGACTTTCCTCAGGTCAGGTCTTAGCTGGTCCTCCTACCTTGCCAACTATTGTGTTAATTGCAATTCTCATTTTTTTGAACTTAACTCCCTGGCCCTTACTGTCTTATGAGGTGAAGGGCTACCATCCTTCTGGCCTTTACTGGGCTGATTTGGTTTTGGCTTCTTCAATAGTTAACCCAGCCTGGATCTTTTTCTATAATATTAATATACTTACCACCAGTTCATCCCTGGAGGGGTCTTAGTGAATGTGTTTTCCTAAAGCCTTACCATCTCTGACAATCTTTTAGCCTCAGACAATATATTTATTCAAGCATGATCACATCCCTGATTCTTTTAGTCCATCCCTTTACCACTTCCTAGAATAATTCTGTCATTTCAACATCATTTGCTATTGGAAAGGTCTCAACTACAGTTCCATGCTGGGTTGGGAGATAGCTTTTCATTTTTATTATATGTGTGTTCTTTGTCTGCATGTATGTCTGCATACTACATGTGTACTGTGCTCACTGGACCCAGAAGAAAGAGTCAGACTCTCTGGGATTGGAGTTATGATTGTGAGCCACCATGTGGGTTCTGAATATCAAACCAGCTAATCCTCTGGAATAGTGGCCAATGTACACATGCATATCTGTGTATTACATGCATGCAGTGATCACTGAAGTCAGAAGGGGATGTGGGGTCTCCTGGGACTTGAATTATAGACCTGTAAGCTGCCACATGAATGCTGGGAATTGAACTCAGATCCTCTGGGAAGAGCAGCTAGGACTTTTATCCACTCCAACCTTAATGGCAGCTTAATGGAGAACATTAGGATATGTCTCTAACTGTAGGGTTATAGTAATATAAGGAAACCAGTATTTTGGAGCTATCAACATAAGTCCTCTCATGTAATGTGTGGGAATTCTACATGTTTCTCAGTAGAGTCCTATCTTGGGTATCAGGAAACTGCATGAATTAAGCATTAATTTGTCTATAAAATACAGCCACTCTTTTAGACCTTGAGTTTAATCCTCAGGCTTGTTTATGTGTTTTTTTTGTGTGTTTGATTGATTATTGGTGATTATGTGTTTCCTCACTGCATGATAAAAGAGCAATTTGTAAACTACCAAAGAGATTATAAGACTAATATTTAATATCCAATCATTTGTTAAATTTTCCTCAACTTATTATCTGTTTATAAGGTCCATGAGATTTATTAACAGTGGCTCAATTTCATTATCCTAATAAGTGCCACCTTTCATGTGTTCTGAAAGCCTGAATCCATATTAATCTGTGTGCCTGCACTGGAGAGCTTCTTCAAGTACAATGAGATTTTAACTATCAGGCCACCACTTTGTGCTTGAGAAAGTCCATGTTCTGCCTGCCACCCTGGATTGATGCTCATTGGAGAGTTGGATCACAGATTTTGTGATCTAACTACAAAAGCCCTTCACCTCATTTATCTTTAGAAACTAAAAAGATCAGTTAAAAACACAGAGGTGGGTGCCCAAGTGCAAAAGATGCATTCGGTAACAATAGGGAGGAGGTGGAATTGGCTAGTGGAGTAATTAGATATATGTGTCAACGTGCCACCACTTTGGTGAGGAAATTCAGAGGAGAAAAATGCTTAAGAGGAGCTCAAGCTAGAAAGTTCTGAGCTTGAATATAGCTGTTTTGCTCAGTCACTGGTTAAAGACTACACCAGGAGGAACATGAAGTCTGCTAGTGGTCTTTCCTTGTTGACTTGTGAGAAGAGTATAACCCAAGGTCTAAAGATGCTCTGGAAAATCTGTTTGGCCTGGGGTTTGGGTATTTAAGTTCTCAAATGAGGATATGCAAATGGCCAATAAATATTTTAAAAGGTGTTCATGTCCTTAGCCATGAGGGAAACTAAAACTGCGTTGAGTTTTTATCTCACCCTAGCCAGAATGGCTGCATTCAGAGTAGGAATGTCAACAAATGCCAATAAGGATGTGGTGGAAAGAAGAGACTTTATGTTCTGCTAGTGGGAATGTAGAATAATGAGATTGATACAGAAATCAACATGGACATTTGTGAAAGAATTAAATCACATGACCCAGCTCCTTCTCCCCTGTGTGTATACACTCTTGCCATGGAGATGCCCACACCCTGTGTTCATTACTTCACTGTTTATAACAACTAAAGTATGAAATCAGCCTAGATGTCCTTCAATGGATGACTGGATAAAGAAAATGTGATAAATACATGTGGTGTGATTTTACTCAGCCATAAAAGAAAAATGAAATCAAATTGAATGTGGGGGGCTCATACTTGTACTTCAAGCACTTGAAGTGGTTCAAAGAGAAGAATCACCATGAGTTTGAAGCTAGCCTGGACTGAACAGAGAGTTGCAGGTCAACGTGGTCTGCAGGGTGAATCCCTGTCTCAAAATTTAATTAATTAATTTAATTATAGCAGTTGAGAGAAAGAGAAGGGAACGAAAAATCATCGTACTCAACCAAAATGCTGCATGATTGCTATCATCTGAGGAACCTGTATTTAAATTTTCATATATGCATATGTATGTGCACATCTGAGTGTGCAGAGGAGTCATGAGATTAGGAAGGGGATCACGAATGGAGACAAAGCAATCTTAAGGGAGGAGCGAGGTGGGCAAAGAGATTATAATAAAATACATAGAACATGAAAACAGAATAAGGTTTCTGAAGGGAAGAAGAGAACTAGTGAGTGTGGTATAGGAATTAGGAGAAAGAAGTGGGTAAGGGGACAATCGAGAACAAGGCGTGCATGAAAATGTCACGGTGAAATCCATTACTTCATACAGTAAATTTAGAAAATTCTTTTTTAAAAAAGCTGAGGTGCATCAAAAAGGACCTACAACTAGAAGATGCCTGCTAACCCAACTCCTCACTACCAGGCTCATTTTGAAGGGATATCTGAAAGTCATGTTTCCATAGCCAAGAATATTTTAAATTTTAAATAAAGAATAAAAATAAATCTAGTGAACTTTGAGCATTAAATATAAAAGACTATAATAAAGCTATAAAATAAGACAGTGTAATATAGAAATGATCACAGGCAAATACATTAATGAGACAAAATTGAGCCCAGAAATAGAAACACACTTATGTTCCCAATTAAAATTTGAAATAAAAGCACTAATATATTGAAGAGAAGAGGGAAAATCTTTTCAACACATGGTGATAGTGCAGTGGATATTCATTTAGAAAAAAAATAAATCTTAATCTCTACTCACTCCTTACAAGAAATTATTCTGAAATGGATTAAAGACCTAAATTTAAACCCTGGAGCCATAAAGCTCCAGGAAGGAAGTGGAAGAGAGTGCTTCCACAGCAGAAGAGAAAGCAGAGATCTTAGATAGGACCCATAATGCAGCAACCTTTCGAGGGGAAACTTATAAATTAGACTGCATTAAGTCTAAGGGTTCTGCTCATCAAGATGCATCTGAAAATGGCAGGTTGAGAGGAAATGATAACACATATATCTGATGACTGTTCTAGACCTAGACACAACAGATAGATAGATAAATGGAGGAGAGAGGGTGAGACAGAGGGAGGGAGTGATGGAAAGGGAAAAACCATAGGAGGAAGAGGAGGGAGGGAGGCAAAGAGAGAGGGAAGGAGAGGGGGTCATTTACAAGAAAAAATCAATTTGGCAGAAGCTGTGACAGTTAATGATGAGATGTATGTGAATCATCAATAATCCTAATAAGAAGCTTTCAGTACCATTAGGCACTAAGGAAAAGGCAAATTAAAACCAACAGTGTATTACTGAACATCCATGAAAATAACTAAAATTTAAGAAATAAAATCCCAGTGACATCAAATCTTGATGAGGATGTGAAAAGCCCAGAATTTTCTGCCTGTCTGTAAAAGGCTGTAAAACAGTGAAACACTCTGTAACACAGGTTTTTGCTTTTTTTTTCCAGTTTAAACCCATTCCTACTCTGTTACCATTTCTACTTGTCCAAGTACAGCAAAAGCATTTCATATGTATATCCACAATGAAGAGGAACTCAGTAGTGCTCTTTGTTCTGTATCTTGGATGGCTTAGCAAAAC
Source organism: Grammomys surdaster (assembly GCF_004785775.1). Taxonomy (NCBI): domain Eukaryota; kingdom Metazoa; phylum Chordata; class Mammalia; order Rodentia; family Muridae; genus Grammomys; species Grammomys surdaster. The sequence goes on along the minus strand of NW_021620620.1, from coordinate 216,552 downwards.
ACTGCTGAGCTGAGCAAGAAAAACAGACATGAGAATACATGTTGCACTAGTCAGTTAACATGAAGTTCCAGAGCAGGCAGACTTGGCATGGGTGGAGAAGGAGAAATCAAGTAAATTGCTGCCTCTAGGACAGCAAACAGATTATCTGGGGGAATATGAAGCAACCTATTATAATAGTGGTTTTCAACCTGTAGGTCATGACTCCTTTGATATCAAACGACCTTTTCACAGAGGTCATGAGAAAACATATTTACATTATTATAATTTATAGCAGTAGCAAAATTACAGTTATGAAGTTGCAATGAAAATAATTTTATAGTTGCAGGTCACCAAACATGAGGAACTCTGTTAAAGGATCACAGCATTCAGAATGCTGAGAAGCACTACTCTAGACTACTGGAAATAGCTGCGTTACACATATTTGGAAAAGCTCGTGCTTTGCTACATTAAGTTACACTACTAATTTTACAAGTACAGAAACTTACAAACACCAAGCAAGACCATGTCAACTTCAGAGTGTCCACCAATGGAGGTAGAGAGATGTGGAATCTCAGACACTATAATGGACTAAGAACAAGGCATAAGGAGAGCTATATAATTTTAGCAGTTTATCCTTTTGCTCTCTCATCTTAATGCTGCATCACACATCTAAATTCATCAGATTAAATAAATTTGTCAAATTTATTATTAATTTGTTCGTTTACATTTTCAATGAGTTGTTTTGTACTTTCCGTGTCCCTGATATACATTGCTTCAGTGAAATTTAGAAAACTGTGTTACCTACTCTTTTATGACATTATAGAGAAAACCTTAAAGACTCCATTGAAAACCATTAGGACACGCGCAAAATAAACAACAGAACTCAATAGCGTGTCTGCTCACTTACAATAAACTATCCATAAGTAAATCAAGGATAAAGATAATAGACTATGGTGCATGGTATATCTTTAAAAGTAACAGCCACATATAATATCTCTTCTGAGCCACTTCTCATAAACAAAACAAAGAAACAAACAAAACAAAACAAAAAACTTGAAATGCGGCTCCAGCCCACACTTCCAGCGCTGGGCCTGATCCCACGTGTATTACTTCTCATCCACTGCTAGGCAACCCGCGGTCAAGCTGCCTCCTTGCGCCTGCAGCTTCTGCCCCTAGCTGGCGCCATCATGCTGCTGCCTGTGTTCACCCTGAAACTGCGCGACAAAATCAGCCCCCACATGGTGGCCATAGGGCGCTACGACGGGACTCACCTGTGCTTGGCAGCCACCACCCAAGCGGGCAAGATTTTTATCCATAATCCTCACACGCAGAGCCAGCATTTCAGTTCATCGAGAGTGTTCCAGAGCCCCCCCCCCTCCACGAAGTCTGATGTCTCTCTCCTGAACATTAACCAGACAGTCAGAGCTGACTCTTTTAGTGGGGATACAGACCAGTCTTTTTGCTTACGACATCTACAATAATTCAGATTTGTTCTACAGAGAGGTCGCAGATGGGGCAAATGCTATTGTGCTGGGGACACTGCGAGACATTGCCCACACCCCACCCCCCTTGCCATCATCTGTGGAAACCGTGCTCTTCAGGGTTTTGATCACAAAGGAAATGATTTCTTTTGGACTGGAGACAATGTTCATTCCATGGCTCTGTGTGTCTTTGATGGTGATGGGAAGACAGAGCTTCTTATTGGATCTGAAGATTTTGACTTTCGAATTTTTTAAGAAGATGAGATTGTGGCAGAAATGACAGAGACAGAGATAGTCACCTCTCTGTGTCTCATGTACAGAAGTCAGTTTGGTTACGCCCTTTCCATCAGCACAGTTGGAGTGTATGACAAAACGGCCCAGTACTGGAGAATTAAATCTAAAAACTATGCCATGAGCATTCATGCTTTTGACTTTAATTCTGACGGATTGTGTGAACTCATAACCGGGTGGTCTAACGGGAAGGTTGATGCTTACAGTGACCAGACTGGAGTGGTCATACTTAAAAGACAACTTCTCTTCCGCCGTTGCTGGTGTGGTAGAGGGAGATTACCAGATGGATGGCCACGTACAGTTAATCTGCTGCTCAGTGGATGGGGAAAATCTGAGGCTACCTGCCAGGCACAGCTGAGATGAAGGGGAGCCTCCTGGACACAAGTGTGGAGCAGAATCTGATCAGAGAGCTGAGTCAGGGAAAGCAGAAACTGTTACTAGAACTTCACAACTGTGAGAATACCAAGGCAGAACTGAGCAGTCCCCTGAATGAGGTCAATGGGCAGAAAGGCATATTCCCAGCCAGTACCAAGCTCCACGAAGCCCTCTCAGCCAGTCTGAGGAATGATGTACAAAATGCGCATGCAGAATTACAAATTTCCACTTCCAATGATACTATCATCTGGGCACTACTAATTTTTGCAGAGGGGATTTTTGCGGGGAAAGCCATGTGGTCCACGCCAGCATTCACAACCTTTCCAGCTCCATCTGGGTACCAATTACTCCTCCCAAAGATGTTCCCGTGGATCTGCACTTGAAAACCTTCGTGGGTTGCAAAAGCAGCACCCAGTTCCATGTGTTTGAATTGACAAGACAGCTGCCACGATTCACCATGTATGCATTGACAAGCCCAGATACAGCTAGCGAGCCTGTCAGCTGCGTGAATCTCATCGTTCCAGAGCGGGCACAGAGGATGGTCATGTGGCTCAACCAGAACCTTCTGTTGCCAGAAGACAGTAACATTCAGAATGCCCGGTTTCAAGTGTGCTTCACATCCTTACACAATGGTGGCCAGCTCTACATAAAAATGAAAGCAAGTGGTGAGATCACTGTGAATACTGATGATACTGATCTTGCTGGTGATATCATCCAGCCGATGGCCTCCTTTTTTTTGCTATTGAAAACCTTCAGGTAGAAGCAGATTTCCCTGTCTACTTTGAGGAATTACGAAAAGTGCTGGTGAAGGTGGATGAGTATCACTCAGCGCATCAAAAGCTCAGTGCTGACATGGCTGATAATTCTAACCTCATCCGAAGTTTGCTGGTCAGAGCGGACTACGCTTGTCTGATGAGAGACATGAAAACAATGAAGAATCGTTATATGGAGCTCTATGACCTTAATAAAAATTTGCTAAATGGATACAAGATTCATTGTAACAACCACACAGAACTGCTAGGAAACCTCAAGGCAGTGAACCAAGCAATTCAAAGAGCAAGCCATCTGCGCATTAGAAGGAACCAGGTGATCAGTGCTTGCTGGGATGCGATTTGAAGCAACATCAACACACTCTTCAGAATCATGAGGGTGGGGACTGCTCCTTTGTAGGAGATGGGAAAAGAAGAAGGAAGCTCCTGCAAAAGGTTTATGTCTAGACATGGAGGCTGGTTGGCATCCAGTCACATCCTGGTGAATCCAGGCTGCTAAGGATGAAACCATGCTAATGAATACAACTAAAGTCAAAGCATTCCATCTGAAAGTCTCCTTCATTTTACATCAGTAGTATTGCTACTGATTTGTATGAGAGAATAAGACTTCTAAAAGTATATTACCGTTTCAGAGTTTAACTTGTTTTTGAACATAAAGTTAGTGTATGAATTTATCTCTCACCCTGAAATTGTTACTGAAACTTAAAATGAGTATTTACTTTTTCATTAAAAATAAAAGACACTGGTCTTCAAAATAAAAGAAAGAAAAAAGAAAGAAAGAAAGAAAGAAAGAAAGAAAGAA
>NW_021620620.1:189816-212754 GCF_004785775.1 Grammomys surdaster | reverse complement strand
GAAAGGAAGAAAGAAAGGAAGAAAAGAAAGAAAGAAAGAAAGAAAGAAAGAAAGAAAGAAAGAAAGAAAGAAAGAAACTTGAAATACTCTGATTCCCCTTTGCAATTGGAATGAGGTTGATCTGGATTTATTGTAAGAAATGAGCTTCCAAAATAGACAGCTCAGGATTATTTCAGCTAATAAGCTTCCTTTATTTTGTTTTTTTCTTGTCTAATAAACATTGACCCAGTGATTAACCAGATCTCACAATACTTTCTTAGAATATTCAGAAATACTTAACTAGTTCACAACTCTTTTGAACTTCCCTTCATAAGTGTAGCACATGTACTCAATTTAGAGCTATTCTCTCCTTGCTAATCTCAGACATGGAGACAGAACATAAGACCAAATAGGGTGGTATGGCTTTTATAAGATACTGAGGGCACACCAGGTGGAAAGGGGATGATATCTGAATCACAGCCACTGGCCTAAAAGGGTGGACCTCAACCTCAGGGGGTTGCACCCCCCCCTTATCCCCTGGAGGGAGGGAGCTGGATCTCGGGGTGGGTTCCCAGGTATTCAGATCCTTCTGAAGCCCTGATCGGCTCCTCATTCCTCTCCAAGATGTCCTTCTGTTTTCCTCAGAGATGTACAGATTTTCTGGGACCTAGCTCATTCTCAGAACTGTAAACCAGATAAATACAGTGTCACTAGCAGCAGCTGCTGAAGACACAACCCACTCAAGAACATATGAGGTCATTCTGTATTGAAGGTAGATCAGTGATTCATCTGGTTAGGATTCTGTGATTATTTCAACATAGAAATTTGAAGGGGATGCAAACAGCTAGCAGCACCAAACCTACCCTTTCCTCAGAGCAAACCAGCCCTAAAAGGCCAGAATCCTGACCCTCAAATTTTAATGCTGCTTCTTCTGAGTGCTTGAGAGTTTCTCTAGCATGGCTTTTGAACTATCTGCCATTGTCCCAGACCAGTCTCTTGCACAATAAAGAGGAGCTACCTACTCCCCTCAAAGTCCTCAGCCTAGTAACTTCATTTAGCAATGTGAAGGAAGGGGCTCTCTCTCTTTTATAGTACTGACAGCATTTAGCCTAAAATACTAGGAAATCTTTTCATGTCTTCTCCATGAGTATCAGGACCTTACATTTACCTCCCCTAGGAAGCTTCCCTTGAGGCAGATTGGAGCAGGGAGGAGTTTGTGTGTAAGACACCCTGTCAAGGACGCTGCTATTTCCACACATCATCCTCACAATGACTCCATGGGGAGGATTATCACTGCTTTATAAATAAACAAAGGATAAGGAGTATTGATCAAAACCACAGTGTGAGAGAGTAAGAGCTGCAAGCCAAGCTAAGGCATGCCTCACATGGAGGAGCACACCTTTCCAGCTGTCACTCAGCAAATATCTAGACCTCACTCAAGGGACCAGGCCTGTATGAGAGAGTGCAACGGTAGACCAGATGAACCTTCTGCTTGTACTGACATCTTGAAGTACATTTGAGAGGGAAGGAAAAACCTGGAAAGGAATAATGTGGCTACAGGAACAGGCAGAGACCAGGGAACTTGCTCTGAAGCTGAGATTTTTTTTTAACAATATTGAAATAGCATTGTTGTCTAACAATCTCCATGTCCAATGTAGATAATTTGATGTTTTGACTTGCCGTTTCCCAGGAACACATCAAATTATCTACGTTATGGACAAATCCAACATCCTAACCTCTGCCAAAGCTTCTTCCAGCTCTTTTACATTCCCTTCCTTCACCCTTTACAATCCTCCAGCAGCTGGGCATTGGCTTCTGTCACAGTAGCTTAGTTAACAGTTTGCATTTTATGTAAGTGCAATTGGCTTCTGTCACTCAGTGTAATGGATCATAGATTTACCCATGCTTTTCCATGGAAGAGCTATTTATTCTTTATTATTGCTGAGAAGTATCTCACTATATAGACACATCCTGGTTTGCTTATCCATTCATCTATTAGTGGATATTTTGACTGGCTCCAGCTGATGATTATGATAAAGCAAGTCACTACTGCATATTCATCATGTACATTAAAAGCAAGATGAGGTCATAGGTCTGAAGGTGCATGGTCCTGTCTAAATTTTCTCTGCTGATGAACTGTGGCAAGGAGGAAGAGGCACTTATTTGATTACTTCCTTAGGACACCATCCTTTGATAATTCATAGCTGCTTCCCTGTGTTGCCATGTGTCACTCATTAAGACAGACACTACTCCCCATACTCAGATGCAAAACGTTATGCATCTATTTGACTTGAGTAAGTTATCCCTGGTTACTCATCAATGCATTATGTCTGAGCTTGGTGAGGGAAGGAATTATTTCCAGAAAAGCTTTGCATTTTCATTAGAAAACTGGGAAAAGACTAGCTTCCAACTACATGGGTGGCATCACCCCATCCTTTGTGGGCAGAATACAAAGAGCTAATGGAGAAATGGAGTTGTAGTCCCTAGTTGAGTTGAAACTTTCTTCTTCCCTGATTATCAGTGCTCCTGGTTCTCCAGCCTTCATACTCAGTCTGAAAAACATCGCTTACTTTACTAAAGTCCCCAGCTAGCAAACAGATCTCTGGATTCCTCAGCCTCCATAATTAAGAAAAAAAAATTCCTACTGGGAATCTCTTTTTATAGATCTATATCTTTATCATGGCTCTCTTTCTCTAGAGATTCCTCACAAGTACACATGGTTATGCACAGACATGTGTCACAGTTTCTTATCCTTGTCTTACAGAGATACTGATTATGGCCGTTTCCCACAAGGACAGTGAACACAAGTCAAGCAGAGACTGCATCAAGTCCTTAATGTGGCCTATTAATGCCAAGTGGTCAGGGACCTCACCCAGAGGCCTCAGAGTTAACTCTAATGCCTTTGATCAAAAGCTGAGCGTACCCCACCCTCCCACATGTCCTGGGAAAGCAGCAAACAGACACGCTTTGATAATCCAGGAAGGAAATTTATCACAACAAAAGAGGAAGTCACATGTTCAGCATAGCTTTCCAATCCCCTCACTGTTTATACATCACTGCAATCTGTCAAGTTGTCTTCCATGGAAGTCAAGAAGCTACCTCATGCCCTTAATGATGAGAACAAGGGAGTAAGAAAATGTCTTCTTACCTTTCAGTCCTTGTCCCTGGGACTGTGAGATTGATAAGATCTCTGTCTAGTGTGACATCAGATCCATGAGAAGCCCAGCTCAGCTATCATCTCAGAGGCAGCAGGCTTGCCCTCTATTAAAAATATATATGAATTCCTTTGTATCAGTTTTTGAATGTCAATCCCTAGCTTGACAAGTTGATGCAATACAGTACACTTGATTACCATACTAAGCCATCCAGGGCAAGGGAGACAGCACAGTCAGTTAAGTACTTCCTGCAGAAGCATAAGGAATTGAGTTTGATCCCTAGAATTCATATGTACAAAAACTTAAAATCCAGGCTCACTAGCACATGATCATAATTTCAGTGATGGTGAGGAAGAGATGGGTAGATCCTTAAAGATCATGGTGTGGTCGTTTCAATGAGATACTCTTCCCAAAGTCTTGGATATGTGAATACTTGGTCCCCACTTGGTGGCTGTTTGGGAGGCTTAGGAGGTGAGGTCATGCAGAAAGGACTGTGTCCCTGTGGGTGTGCTTTGAAGGTTCAAAAGACTCATGTCATTTTGAGTTAGCTCCCACTGCTCCCTACTTATGGTTAGAGATATGAGCTCCCAACTACTGTTCCAACCAGCTGTCACTAACCTAACATCTCTGCTCTACCATCATGGACTCTAACTCTCTGGACCTGTAAGCTCGAAATAAACTCTTTTTTTTCCTACAAGTTGCTTTAGTTATGGCATTTAATCATAATAGAGAAGTATTAAGACTACCTAGGTCAGCCTAACTAAGAAACTAGGGTCATTCTAACCTAAACAGTAAGTACTAGGCCAGTGAAAATCCCTGTCTCAAAAAATTAAGGTGGATGGATCCTGAGGAATAATATCTGAAGTTGTCTTCTGACCTGTACACAAACATGCACAAATATGTACCAACACAATATGAACATGTGTGTGTATATATATATATGTATATATATATATATGCTCATATTTACAAAATTAAAGACGATTAAAATAAATAGTAGTTAAATAAAACATGGAAATGGCTCTATTTGGTATGGCTTCTGTGAAAACCATAGCCTATTTCTACGTTTCATAACCCTATCTACTGTCTCTCTACACAACCTTTTCTGAAGCTATCCTTGAGTGAGTGGTCTAAGGTTGAGCTACACAGAGCAGGCAAGTTCATCCAGCCACCAGGACAAAAGAAAATGAGCTCAGTTCAACATGTCTCCTTTCATTTCTGTCATCAATGTACAGTGCAAGCTGGTAAAGAATTGGCAAGGTTTCCAACCAGTTATTTGAGCCAACAGCTCCTTAATTGTGTTAATTCTTTCGTTATTTAAGTAGATACGTGTAGACAAGAGTGTCCCAAACTTGGAACTGCTTCCTACTGTGGGCATTGAATGAAGACACAGCCTCTCTTGTATTTTAATATGACCACTGGAAGGAAACCTCAAACCACACCTGAATTTCAGCTTGCATCTATCCTTGATAGTAAGGTCATGTGTTTCCTTATGCATGGAAGAGACTGACTACAGTGTCACTAGGAGTCCATTTGTAGACTTTGTAAACAGGAAGCATATTTCAGGGAGGGTAACAAGAACTGTACAGCCATTGGTGTGTCTTTAGAATTTTTCTGGCTGCCTTTTATGTTGCTTGTATAACTTTGGACAGAATGTATATCCTCTTTGGTTCTCTGGAAAAAATAAAAATAGTAACTATTATTAAAGTATCCCGGATTGCATGAGAAAGCACTTAAAGTGCTTACCCATGGCCCATGATATCAGTAGGATGTGGATGCCTGAGAATTCTCTCCTTCTGCTGCTTTCCTCCTCTTCTTGATCCTCAGATATCTAGTTGGCATCAGTCCCACTGGAGGATGCCTAGTTTCTTGCCTATGGATAGAAACATTCAAATTAAAGCCATGCCGAGTCCAGTTCATATTCTGCTTGAATTAAGCTGTTTACAGGCATTTGCAACCACAGTTGGGGATGGAAAGAATGATTTATGCTCCTGTCCCATCTGATCTGGTACAATAGAACTCTATGGAATGTATCACACTGACAAACACATGCTCGTAGAGACTGAACCATGAGAAAAGGTGTCCATAGACATTAGACTTTTATTCACAATTCATGTCACAAGGTAGAAGACTCTGCAAATGCTATAAGCCTAAGTACAGAAGCAGAAGATCTAAGATATGACTCTAAATCCCTACCCTATTTTGATCACACACACACACACACTCATACACACACACACACACACACACACACACACAAAGAAAATGGCAAGCTATGTCACATGCTTGCTGCAGTAGCAATATTGGAAAATCCTGGAGCCACAGAATGACATTCAGCAGAGGAGATTTCCAACATCCCCATTCCATTCTGCTGTATCTACTTGACAAGTCACAAACTGCTTTGCTCTTTCCACTCACAAATATGTTGATGTTGATGAAAATTATCCAGTTTTGGCACCTATTCCATGTTCATACCAACCTCTGCTACTTTCAGTAAAGTTTTATAAAGACACAGAGATATCTATTCTTGTCTGCATTGCCTATGTCTATGGTTGTGTCATTATGTCAATATTGAGTAGTGGTAACAAAAAAACATTATTGCCTACAAAGCTTAAAATGCTTGCTGTCTGGTCCATTACAATGAAACCTCTGCTGACTCCTGTCTTGACAATAGATTACACAAGCTAAACCCAACCTGTGGTCCATAAAACACTGTAATCTTGGAACTGAATTAATGTAATGGGTTTTTTTCAGGACAAAGTCTCAAAGTTTAGTAAGCTTAAAGCCTTCACATTATACAGGGAAGTTTCTGGAAGAATACTCAGAAACCACATTAGGCTTCTGCATGTTGTATATTTCCAGAGAAAGGAATGCTGTGATCAGAGTGTCTTAGTCTCATTTTTTAAAGAAACGTAAAGCAGCAATCTTAGGTGTTTCTACCTCTTTAGAAAGCAAATGAAATATGCCAGAAGGACAAGGGGACAAGAGAAAAAAGCCTGCATTACCACGGAGGCTTTGATTACTCATAGCTAGTGTTGATGCCTGTGAACACTACCTCACGATTACCTTTGATAGAAGACACAAAGGAAAAGAGGAAAATCCATCCATGAGATATTAAGCTCAGAGAAGGGACCCAGGGTGATTACAGGCATTTCGAGGTGCAGGTGCACCTTCCTGCAGTCAGAGCCCTGTGGAGGTGTTGGCCAGAAATGCAGCTACAAGAGGAAGTGAGCTGGAAAGCCCTGAAGTCACAGCCTTGAATTCTAAAATCAGCCAAGAGAGTGTTCTGAGTGTCCCAGGACCATCTGGCCTGTTTCAAGAGTGTTGAACTGGTTATGTCACAAATTTCCAACATTCCTCACAATGGTCTACAATTTCCAGACCATGCTTGCTCAATTCCTTCTACAACCCACAACTCTAAGCCTGCTTCTAGCTGTTAATAGACTGTCAACTTGCAAATATTTAGAATCACTTTTGAGATGAACCTCAGGACATGTCTCCTGGGGTTTCAAATTTAGGTTAACTGAAATAAGAAAACCCACCCCAAATTCTCATGAGCAATCTGGACACACTATAAAGAGGAAAGTTGAGTACATCTCAACAGTCATCATCTTCTGTTTCCTGATTATAGACAGGATATGATCAGTTGGCTCACACTCCTGCACATGCCCCCTCCCCCTCCCCTCCCCATGCCTCCAGGTTGGACTGTACTCTCAAACCATGAGCCAAAATAAACCCTTTCTTTTTTAAAGATGTTTGTGTCAGGTATTTAGGTTAACAGTCCAGTGCCATGGTTATATCCACAAACCACTGACACTTCCTCTTTTTTTCTGTTTTTTTCAAGTGAAGGCTTCTATCAGTAACAGCCCTGGCTTTCCTAGAACTTACTTTGTAGAGGAGACTGGCCTCAAACTCACAGATATTCTCGTGTCTCTATCACCTGAATTTTGGGTTTAAATGTGTGTACCACCACCAACAACCAGCCAGCACAATGACTTTTCCTTACATGCCCCTGAGCCAGTGGCTTCTTTTCTGCATCTTCCTCCATCATAGGCAGCCAAGTACAGTGAACATAATGGAAATCTTCAGACCAAAGACTCAGGTTATTCAACTTCTGCAAGTATCTGTCTTCTGACGTCAAGAATGAAGTAGGCAGGACTGGGTGGCATGTGGGGTTGCAAAGCAACTCCTGCCAAAGCCATGCCTGCAATAGCTCCACAATACATTGTGATTGTCATTTATTTTTGTTTGTCAGTGACAGTGCTACTTCATTTCCATGACTTCCTCTTTTCACTATATCACCTATTGTGCAATTTCATCTTTCAATTCCTATGAAGTCATCTTCTTTTATTGATTGAATTTTGTCCCCTCAGGAAAATTCATATATTAAAATTTCAACCTCCATTGTGCCTGTATCTGGAGTCATGTTTTTAAAGAGGTGAGTAATTAGAAGTTAATTTAGGTAATAATGGTGGGAACCTTTTTAGATAGGATTAGCGTCCTTAAAGAAAACACATCAGAGGCTGGGCAGGCTAGTAAAGTACTTTCCACACAATCATTAGAACCTAAGTTCAAGTCCCAGAGTCCTTATAAAAAGTCAGATACTCATAGTGCATGCTCAAATCACAGCACTGAGGATAGAGAGTCAAGTAATTCCTTAGGGACTGCTGAACAATCAGCCTAGTCTAATGAGAAACCCCAGATCAATGAAAGATCTTGGGTCCTCCTTGTCACTTACCTTCTTGGGGTTTGTGAATTGTAGCATGGATATTCTGTATTTTACAGCTAACAACCACTTATAAGTGAGTACATACCATGTTTGTCTTTCTGGGTTTGGGTTACCTCACTCAGGATGTTCTTTTCTACTTCCATTCATTTGCCTGAAAATTTCATGATCTCATTTGTTTGTAATAATTGAGTAATATGCCTTTGTGTAAATATGTCATATTTCCTTTATCCATTCTTCAGTTGAAGGACATAGGGATTGTTTTCAGTTTCTTGATATTACAAATAAAGCTGCTATGAACATAGTAGAGCAAGTATCTTTGTGGTATGGTAGAACATCTTTTGGGTATATGCCTAGGAGTGGTATAGATGAGTCTTGGGTCTGAGAAATTGCCAAATTGATTTCCAAAGTGTTTGTACAAATTTGCACTCCCAGCTATAGAAGAGTGTTCCCCTTGATCCACAACCTCATCAGCATGTGTTGTCACTTGATTTTTTGATCTTGGCCATTCTGAAGAGTGTAAGATGGAATCTCAGAGTTGTTTTGGTTTGCATTTCCCTGATGATTAAGGATGTTGAACATTTAAGGGCTTTTCAGTCATTAAAAATTCCTCTGAGAATTCTGTTTAGCTCTATACCCCATTTTTAAATTAGATTATTTGGTTTGTTGGTGTCTAGTTTCTTGAGTTCTTTATATATTTTGTATATCAGCTGTCTGTCAGATGCAGGATTGGTGAAGATCTTTTCCCATTCTCTAAGCTGCCATTTTGTCCTTTTGACAGAGTCCCTCACCTTAGAGAAGCTTTGCAGTTTCATGAGGTCCCATTTATTAATTGTTGATCTTAGTGGCTGAGCTGTTGGTGTTCTGTTCAGGAAGTTGACTTCTGTGCCAATGTGTTCAAGGTTATTCCCCACTTTCTCTCCTATCAGATTTAGTGTATATGCTATTATGTTTTTAAAAAGAAAGCATCTAATTGGGGGCTTGCTTACAGTTTCAGAGGCTTAGTCCATCATCATAATGGTAGGAAGAATGGCACCATATATTGCAGTCAAACAGCTGAGAGCTACATTCTGATCCACAGGCAGAAAGGAGTTTTATGGATGGACTGAGCTTGGCATGAGCACTGGAAGACCATATCTAATCCAACGAGACCATACCTAAATGAGCTTAAGGCCAACCTTATCTAAACGATCACAGATGCCCCAGTCTCCCACGATCGTCATCACCCTTCTGGTCTAAGGATCTTTCATTCCTTGTCTTCACCTAGAACTTTCATACTTATCTCTGTCCTGCCCATTAAGTACGTGAGAGCTGAGTGTGAAACCTGTTTGACGTTCCCAGTAGGTATCCCTCAGGCACAGTAACTTATCATCTCTAACCCTAAATTTTCTTATTCTTAGATAGAGTCAGTTTATACTTCCTACCCAATGTTGTGCAGAACAAAGGAGATCACCGAAAGATATGTATCACTGTACAAAAATACAGAAAGACAGACAACCAGATACCCTGAGCTAGCATCCTTACACTGGGTATCCCATACTATACCAAGTGATGGACGAGACTTGTTGATTTTTAGCCTGTGTATAATACTCATTATAAATATTAGAATCACACAGTGTGTCACTGAGAAGACCAAGGTTGCAAACAGAGCAGTGACATCCAGACACATCTCCAACAAGGTGACTGGACTGTGCTCAGCCAACGTGAACGTCCTGTGCCCTCCCTCATCTCTACTGTACACACAATAGGTACAATAATAGCAACAAGAGTTCACACTGCTTAATGGCCTTTCAATTCCTCTTTTCTGGCTATTGCTCACCAGCTATCTCTCTCCTACCACTGTTTGTGTGGCCTGGGACAATTACATTTTCCTCTAGGAACTGGCAGGTGTACGACAGTGTGTGTTGGCTTTTCCCTCATCACTCCTAGCCAAAGTTTTACTCTTCTTTATCCCCCCAGCACTTTATACACTCAGTGCTATCAAAGCACCTATGACGCGGTGTGATACAGTGCTTTGGGGGCCTATTTTTCTTGGCTGCTATTATTTTCACAGTTTGAGGATCAAAGCTTAGGCCTCATGCATGCTAAGCACATGCTGTAACACCAAGCTACATCCCCATTCTGTGGGCTCTGAGTTTGTCTTCTCTGCTGGATCACCAGCTCTGGGTCAGCAGGAAACTGACTAGTTCATTTCTGTGTGCACCACATGCAAACAAACTGCCTGCCAGAGCAAGAATTCAATAAGTACTATAAGGGAGGTTGAACTGAGTGCATGACTTGCCAAGGCTTTGGCCTTTTGAACAAGTGAGGTGAGAAAGAACCTGGGAGCCAGCAAAGGACCTCTAACTGTGACTATCAAACAAAGGGACACACATAAGGAAGCTTCATAACAGAAAAAAATGAATGAAAATGGGGGCCTTACATCCTCACTAAAAGTCTTAATATCAAGTACACTAGTGGTGGTAAGGCAACAGTAGCCTTAGATCTTCTACTAGGGTATTACCAACAACAGGGCTAAATCCTTGGAGGCTAATATCTTTCACAAAATGAGATGCTTCAAGGTTCATTAGAATGTATGGGGTTAAGGGAGCTGTTGCCACTTGGAATGTAAGAACTCTCATGTATTCTCCAAATGTCCATATCTCAATGATACTCATAGGACTTACTCAAGGACATAAGGGTATGTGCACACCTGAGTACATGAGATGAGATGACTTCTGGCTACCTATCTGGGAGTGCTAGAAATGGTTGTTTTTCTATAGATGAGAAATCAGAGTAAATCTGCATGCTCACCAGGGCAGGAAAACTTTCAAGACCACAAAGTCGAAATGGAAGTTTCATCACATACAGCTAATGTACTGTCTCCACCAAATCCACCAAACTACAGCAAAAGATTCTGTTCAAATGAGTAAACTTGAGACACCATGTGGTAGCTCATGCTGATAATTCTAGCACTCAGGAAGTAAAGGTAGGAGGGCTGGATGAAACTCTGTGTAAAAGATGAAGTAGAAGAAGAAGAAAAAATTCACTAGGAGTAAGAGGAGAGAAAACACTAATTTTGGAGGCTGAGAAGCAGATGGGTGAGTGGCAACTGTCTTTGCCATGGGGAGCCAACAGTGGAGAGAGTCAGGAATCAATCCAAATGAGAATGTAAAGTCCTGGAGAGGCTTAAGAGTTGACAGCATTGGGTGTCACCTCTGGAAGTAGGGTGGGATGGTGAGGAGGCTAAGCAAAGGAATGTCAATTTCTTAAAAGCTCTGTAACTGTCAAAGCCACCACCAGCTGTGTGACATCATCAAGATGAGCTGCTCAGGAGTCTGGCTGCCTGGCTGCAAATGCCAGCTGGTGGTTTACTGCCAAGAGGTCCTGGACAAGTGTCATCAGCAGTCTGTGCTTTAGTTTCTGCATCTCAGAACCAGAATATTAACACTTCCTTCCTTTGTCTCTTTAAAGCCAAGATTTAGAAAATATGTACACCAACATCTGGCACATAGTAAATTCTTATAAAGAAGTAAATAAATAGAGTTTTCACTCCCAATTATACTTCACAAAAATCTAGCCTCATCCTCATGACAACAAGGAGACATAAGAATTTTGCTACAAGAATGGAAGATACTCTAAGTAAGGAGCACTAAATACATTGCAAAAACATTAGTATATGCAAAAGTGGCCTTTAGGTATCTCACAGGTTATAAACAACTATCACTTTCTCTTTGGAAACCTGAAAACTGTTACCTAACCCATCTTTCCCAGCAGAAATTGAGAGGAGCCTTTCCTAGAAAATCCAACTATCCAGAGTAGACAGCAACAAGGACATCAATCTCCAGGGCTCTGGTAACATTTGCAGACTGCTCCTTTCATAATAGAGCTCACTGCCTGGGAGCTATATTCAGACATTAAGAGCTGGTGGTGAACTTCTAAGCCATCTGACTGTCCTTGCACATGACTGACCAACCACTGGGAAGGAGAAGACATCCATTGGCATGGATAAAGAGGACAAAACCCCAAACAGACAGGAACAACCGTCAGAAAAGGAGAAGGCAACACAACTACCAATGGGAAAAAAAGAATGCTAAGTGATTTCAAAAGAGGAAAAGGGGGAAAGGTGGAGAAAGAGTTTTCTTAGCAATTGAAAACATTAAAGTAGGATCCAAGAAATACCAAGTTTGAAAGGCAAGTTTAAAACATCACAGAAAGCCAAAAGTCAGGCAGACAGAAAGAAAAAGATTGCAAAGTCTTTTTTCACTTTAAAAAGGAAAAACTAATATTATTTCCAGAAAAAGTACATGAGAGATAATTATTAGTAAAATAATTCAGGCAAATTTCCAAGAAGTAAAAGATGTGAGTTCCAAAATGAAATGGTTCATCAAGAGTCCAGAATCAGGTAAATCATTCCTGGGCGGTGGTGGCGCACGCCTTTAATCCCAGCACTTGGGAGGCAGAGACAGACGAATTTCTGAGTTGGA
This sequence comes from Grammomys surdaster, assembly GCF_004785775.1. Classification (NCBI taxonomy): domain Eukaryota; kingdom Metazoa; phylum Chordata; class Mammalia; order Rodentia; family Muridae; genus Grammomys; species Grammomys surdaster. The sequence continues at coordinate 200,428 of NW_021620620.1, read as the reverse complement.
GGCCAGCCTGGTCTACAGAGTGAGTTCCAGAACAGCCAGGGCTATACAGAGAAACCCTGTCTCGAAAAACCAAAAAAAAAAGAGTCCAGAATCAGGTACATTCCCAAATCAGCTCCATAGCATTTTATAAAAGAGTGGAGAGAAGATTCTAGACTTTTTCAGAAAGAAAGCACAGTCAAATACACCACATAAGGAAGCAGGTGAACTTGTAACTTTAAACAACTGAACTAGATACTATAAGCAATAGAAATATAAGTCCATGTCCTAAAATAAATATTTTTTCCAAGTCACATCAAAATTTATACTCAAGAACATTTTGAATCCAATACAGGAACAGGATAAAAAAATATTTACATGATATAACTTTCCACAAAACATACCTTCCTATTGTTTGAAATGTTTCACGTGAAGAGCCTGACAGTCAACTAATGTTAAAATTCACAGAACAGTCAAAGAACAGAAGCCAAAGAATCCTACCCGAATTGGTGTCCAGGGTGGGGGTTGGGAGTCTTCCTTAATCGTTAAGTACTGATCTGCTTGCCAAGTCCTGCCTGATAAAGACAAAATGTAAGAAGCAAAAATATCAAACTTAATTCAAGTAATTTAACTTAATCTCAGAGCAAAGAAAACTTACAAAATCACGAAAATATTCAGCATTCAACAAATTAAAAGTAAAATGACTGCATGGGAAATTCACATTAAGTAGATTTTAAAAATTAGCCACTTGGGGAAAGGAAGAAGAAAGGGGAACACCAGTGGTTTGAAGATGTTTCAATAGAAAATGTCTGAAATCGTATCTATCAAGAAAAACTGCTATAAGAGTAAACTTCATGTTAATGAGATATGTAAATATTTCACAAAGACTCTTGTAATTATAGTCTTTGGAGTAAAGAGGAAGATTTGACAAAAAAAATTTTTTTTGAAGAAATAACCCAAAACTTTTCAAACTAATAGTGTTATAAAACTCTACATCCAAGTGTTTAAAAAAGCACAAGGAACATGGATAAAACAGCAGTGGGCTTTACCCACTACCACTGAAAATCAATAAAGATGAAAATCTTAACAGCACCCAGAGAGATAAAGAGAAACTGAAATAAAGAGACAGTAGACTTCTCAGCCAAAGACAAGCAACTGGGACAACGGGGAACATCTCCGCAATACTAAAAGAAAAGCAAAAAGCAGAAACTAAGTCTACAGGCACTGAAAATATCCCTCAAATGAAGGCAAAAGAAATACAAGCCAGACATACAAAAGCAGAAAGAATCCATTATGAACAGACACATGCTACAATAAACAGTTCAGAATACAGTGAGTACGTTAGAAGGAATGTGATCCCAGAGAGAGTGTTGGATCCACACAAACCATCAAAGACCACCAAAAATGGTAGTGGTGTGTGGGATTTAATCATATGTTTAAAATCTCTTTTAAAAATCCTGATTATTTAAAGTAAAACTCATGTACTTTACAATGTAGATTATGGCTTCAGTATATGTAGAACTAAAGTGTTTGAAAATGAAAGTACTAGGCTAAGAGGGAAAACATTGGAAGAACAGTGTGGTAAAGATGTGGTGGGCGATGGATGGATGGATGGATGGATGGATGAATTTTAAAAGAACCACAAATCAATCAATACCTAGGCCTAACTAATTTGGTGACACAGTAGATTAATGAGTTATCATCAAACACATTCAATCTGAAAGAAAGCAGAAGGAAGGGGGGCAGAGAACATGAAATATTTGAAAGTGAACTAGCAAATTGTTGTTTAAACTTAACCATATTACTAGTCATATTAAAGGCAGAAGATTTAGCCATTCCAATAAAATGCAAAATAAAAATTTACCCACTGAGCTTTAAAATGAAAAACCAAATATATGTGATCAACAGAAATATGCACTTAAAATAGACAGAATGAACAGCCTAAAGGGACCGGACAGAAAAAGACATGCCCTGCTAGCTCAATACAAAGTTCAGAACAGAGAATAATTTCAAGAAAACCAGAGGCAGTTCAGAAAAATAAGAGATTGGTTCATCAAGGTGACATAATTTTTCTAATAGTCTGTTCATATAACAGACCTTTATACTAAATATAGCAGCAATAAATCTGTAAGGAAAGAAAAGGGAAAATATACTGTTTGGGTCTAGTTTAATACCTTCAAAACTAATAGGAGAAATGAGCAGAAAATCAGAACAATGTAACAAACTGAGTAAACCTTCAACCATATTGACCTCACTGTATTTATAGACGAGTCCACTAAACCATGAAGGTAGCTGAGGCAGGAAATCAAGGCAGAAACCTAGAGGCTGGAACAGAAAAAGAGAGTATAGAAGAAGACTTCTTACTGTTTTATTTCCCCCTGACTTGCTCAGCTATCATTTCAATTCAGCCCAGACCCACCTGCCCAGCAATGGCCCCACCCATAGTAGCCTGGGTTTTCTTATACCAATCAGTAGTAAAATTACAGTATCCCACAGACACGCTTATAGGCCAACCTAATAGAGGCAATTCCTCAAGTGAGATTTCCTCAGTGCAGAAATTTATAGATTTGTGTCAATTTAGAAAATTATGACACAAGCAATAAAACAAGTCATAATTATTTTTAAAGAATTAATTCAAGGATAGTATGTTCTCTGAATATAATAGGATTAAACTAGACACCAATGACATAAAGAGATCTGAGAAATCACTGAATATTCAGTGACACACAGGTCAAAGAATCAACACAAACAAAAAGCCCAGATAAGTTATGAACTAAAAGCATAACATACAAAAAGTTGTGGAAAGCAACTCACACTACCAAAGGAGACAGACATTCCACTGCTAAGTATTTACATAAGATACTTAACAATCTGGGCTAGAGACTGGCTCAGTGGTTAAGCTCCCATACTGTTCTTCCAGAGTACTGGAGCTTGTTTCTAACTGCCTATAACTAGAACCAGGGGATCCGGTGCTCTCTTCTGACCTCCTGAGGCGCGCGCACACACACACACACATACAACCACATACACACACACACACACACACACATTCACACACAAACAGATACAACCACATGGACACACAGTATTCACTAACACAGACACATTCATCCACATAAATAAAAATAAAAACTAAAGAGAGTTTAGAAAAAAAGGTCTATGTTCCAGACAGCATGATGACTCAGAAAGTAAAGACATGTGCTACTAAGCCTGACAACTTGAACTCGGTTCCCCGAACCCTTATGGTTGAGAAAACCAACTCCCATAGGTTTTCCACGGACCTCCAAACATACACGTTCAGTTTGACACAGGTGTGCCCCCACACATATACACACAATAAGTAACTAAATAAAGATAAATTCTATGCCCATGTAAATACTTCTATGTACTGAACGATTCTATTTACAATTACAATTTTAGAAAATTTTAAAGTATCTCAAATGTTAGAAACAACAGTAACTACCCAGGGAGAGTAAGTATGGGAATTATTAGAATTGCCATATTACCCAGGACACAGACAAGTATCTGTACATGGACATTCATATTCATAGTGAATAAGATAGTCTCAGGACAGGCTTGGGTATATAGGTACTTATAAAATTGTTCTGTGTCCAATTTGCAAATCATCTCTTTGGGGTCTTGAAAGGAAATAAAGAAAAAGTAGGTCTGGAGGAGAAGAGAAGTAGGGGAGGGAGAGGACTGGGAAGAATGGAGGGAAAGAAGAGGCTTCAGTTGGGATGTATTCTATGAAAGAAGAATAAATTTTAAAAAACCCACCATTCCTAGCAGATATTATAACTTCTCCCACAAGAAAAGGGTAGCAACAATAATTGCTCATACATCCATTACCACTAGTCTCTAGAGCCTGATTATATTAAATACTATTAATGTTTTTGCTTTTCAAGTTTAAAAATGTCATCTATTTAATTGACTTAATCATGATTATGCTATACTACCATACTACACTCTGAATTTTGCAACCCATGAACACTGGGTTCCAGAATCTTCTTTATAAGCCATTATAGTATTTTATTAACAGTGACCACACAATGCAATATTTTAGGTATTGAGACCAGGTCTTCTATGTGACCCAGGCTGGCCTTGAACTCACTATGTCCCAGGCTGACTTTGACTTTACAGTGATCCTACTGCCTCTGCCTCCCAAGTTCACAATTACAAACATGTGCCACTTTGTCCAACTCACAACATAGTTCTTAACCAGAGTACACAAGAAAATGTAGGAGAAAGTTCAACTTCTAATATTCCTAAATTCAGTGTGTGGTACTTTACAATATAAAAGTAAAATAACACATCATCCAACTGTATCTTTTCAAAGTCCTTGTACCAAAATGACTGCATTGCATTTCTAGAATGAAATTTCCACCAATATTGACAACACACCTTCTTTTCAAATATCTCAAGTAGATAAGTACAAAAGAATCCCATGGGCCTAGAGAAAAGAATCCTCTTAGCTATACAAGGAGATAGCTTTAACCTGAATGACATACGACCAATCAGAGAGAGGGTAATGCCATCACCTGTCTTGCCAGCAAGTCAGACATCTGTCAAGGTCTTATTGCATGAAAGAGCAATAGTCTTGAAAGGGCTCAAGAAATACAAAAATATGTAACCATATAAACTACCATAGAGTTGTCACAGACTGTGGAAGAGGTGGAGTGCCCATTTTGGTAGCCATAGATGAGAAGGCACACGTAAAGTCATCCTGCTACCACTGGCTGACTTTGCCTGCTGAATATCAGAGATTATTGGAATAGGAAAGAAAATATCCAGATCTACACCAAGTCCATATGCTAGAGGATACTGTGTTCTGCTAGTAATCCAAAAGCCTAAATTTATTATGTATCTAACATGAGTAAGAATAGTGCTAAATCAGCTGGTTCTTGTTGTTCTGTTTTGGTTGACCAATCCCACAAAGCAAACACCATGTCATATCATTATTCCAGAACTGTAGGTCCAAGATATCCTTAAGGTGAAAAGTTGAAGTCTTAGGAAATCTGATTGATCCCACATAATTGTTGGAAGATTGTTAAGTACCCATAAAAGGGAAACAGACACTGAGCCTGCATGTAACTGAGTGGTTCAACATATATATGAACAAGATATCTCTGCCAGCTCTAGTACAGCTAGTCCCAAAACTCTGAGCCTGTCCCTTCTAAGTATTTTCAATTACTAGTAACTAGGTGGTCCTAACTCAAATATTGGTTTGTAATTTACACAAAGAAACCCAAAATATCATGAAGTTCAGTTCCCTTCTTCTCCTTCTCCTTCTCCTCCTTCTCCTTCTCCTTCTCCTTCTCCTTCTCCTCCTCCTCCTCCTCCTCCTCCTCCTCCTCCTCCTCCTCCTCCTCCTCCTTCTCCTTCTTCTCCCTTCTTCTTTCTTTTTCTTCTTCCTTCTTCTTCCCATTCCCTTTCCCATTCTTCCCCTCCCCCTCCCTCTCCCCATTCCCCCTCCTCCTCTTTCTTTGTCTTTTATGAGTCATAATATCACCTTTCATTTCAATTCTGTTTTGTTTTAACTCTGGAAGCCAAACATTGGACATAGTGAGACACAATCAGAAATGTGACTGATCTGGCCAATGGCCTATAACTAGCCATTCTATTACCCTGTTGCGTCTTTGATCTCCCCATTACTTTGTTCAGTGTCTTCCCCAGAAAGGCCTTTCATAAATCTTAAAAACAGAAACCAAAGGATGAACCACAGGCCTCCTTCAGGCCAGTCTCCTAGACAAATTTCCTGGTTAAAGTAAAAGCCTACCTTCTGTTCTGTATTATATTAACTGGCCTCCTTTTTGTTAAAATCATAAAACATTTGAGGAAAAAATCATCTAACCTCACTCATTACTAGAACATTGTTCTCTCTCACACTCATAACAAATGGGAGTTTATAAGCTAGCGTCAAGGCCTATGGTTCCAGTCCTGACTACTTCTGATACCAAGGTCACCAGTGTTCAATCCCAGAAGCACCTCCTTGCAAGACACATGGCAAAGGTCAATTGTGAAGACCTAGAATTCTAAAGCACAGTGGGAAGATGGCGTTCTCACTAGACATATAATTTAGCTCTTTCCTCTGATGCCTTGACCCTTGTGCTGGTTCCCTTCCTCCTTTCTACATGCTTATTTCTTCTAGCCCTCTAGACAACAGGACTTATGCTAAAATTGGGTCTTCTATCTTCAGTTATTGACCGTGCATCAACTGTTTGTGGAAACCTTCTCACAGATCTATGCGTGTACTTTGAAGTTTCCTAGGCATCTCTTAAGCCAACCAAATTAACAGTCAAGATCAAGGCTTAGGGCTGGGAAAATGATTCAGTGGCTAGGAGCTTGTACTGGTCTTGTAGAGTGGACTTGAGTTAATTTCCCAGCACCTATGTTGAGTGCCTCCCAAATCATCTGTAACTTCTGCTACATTGTTTCTCATATACCTTGGATACCTTCACTCATGAAGGCCTGTTCCCAAGTATACACACACTCACACACATACACATACACACACACACACACACACACACACACACACAAATACATGAATATGAATATAATATACCACTACTAAATACTAAATAGATAAATAAATAAATAATAAAGATCAAGCAACACATCATGAGTAGAGAACTATGAGAAAACTGAAATAAGTGTCCCACCCAGGAGCAGAGAAAAATAGAGAGATCCTTCAAATGGATATGTATATTTTATGTGCCCACATACCTACAACCCAGGGACAACAGAAGCAAGCATAGAAATATAAAGCACAGATGGTTTGCTCGTGTGATATTTTCAATTGCAATCAACTCCAAGCAGAAGCTCCTCAGACTCTTTCTTATTGCATCTGCATAAAAGAATCCAAGAGCCTAGCAGATGTTGTGATGGAGTCAGAGCACTTAACAGATAAAGCTGATAAGTGGCTCTAGCAGCAACTGTCCCTTTGTCTCATGCAGTTACTTCTCTGGATCGAATCCCATTTCAGGGCCATAAAGTGCAGAACCGACAATGTAAAATGTGCCTGCAAAGTGAAGTAAAATAAGGTTTATTCAGGGACTTCTGAGCCCAATTGTCTGTAATGAAGCTCTCATTTCTGCCTCTCCCTGGCCTCAGGAACATCACCACCAAGGCTGCTCTTTCTCTCTGCACTTAACGCTATCATTAGTTACAGCAGTTTTTGCCTCAAGTTCAGCACTTGTGGGCTTCCTGCATTTCCCAGTGAATGGCTTAAAGAAAGAACATTTTGCAAATCACTACTCTGTAGGTCAAAATTGTCAATTCCTTCTTAAAAACAACTGCAGCACCCCATTTTGAAAATGACTATTGTTATATAGTACTGTAAGGAAAGACCAACATTATTGAATCGAACCATCAAGAGCAATTTAGGCCTATTTCATACCTGCCATATTTATCCCTTCTCCTCGCTGGAGCTGTGGTGTGTGGGTATTCAATACCCTTCACAAGAGAAGTGTCAAGCTGGCTACACATTCTAAATAGGTCTGCCTCAAGTGTCCTGGGAATGAATGGGGAACCTTCCCAGCATAAGTACTTTAACACACAGAAAATGAGCTGTCACAAAAATGGGCAAAACCTAGTGGTGTGTGTGTGGGGTGTGTGTGTGTGTGTGTGTGTGTTAGTGCCTGAGCATGCACACAAGCACATGTATCTTATGCAAACACATGAAATATATTCTACATAACAAACCAGAAACTCCTGGGCTGTTGTGGTTTTTCTTGCATAAAATGGGACCTGAAGTTCTGGAGCAGCAGAGGCTGTAGGCAATTGTCCCTATGACACACTTAAAAGTGTTGCAAGTGCAACATAACAGACTATTGCATAGACATGGTTGTTCTGCAAACCACCTTCCAATGTGTAATCAGAGATGCCCCTCCAAAGCCACCTGAGATTAAAATGATCCTGTTGCCACCTTTCAGAGGTGAGGTAAGAAATTATAACCTACACCAGGACCCCTGGGAATTTATGAGAGAAGCCCCAGTTTATGTCTAATATGTAAGAGGTAAGTACTGAGTATGAGAGGTCATGGAATATCAACAAGGGCCAGCTTGTGTCTGGTAGCCTCAATCACATGTCTGCCACATGCAGCTCATGTGCCTCAGTGACTCAGTTCTCCATGTGATCTCTCCACAAGTCTTAATGTTATCAGAAGCTGGGCACAAGGAGGACATGGTATGATGAACACATAGCAATTAATGTTGTGCTTACATCAGTTTGCTGGTGTCTCGTTAGCCAAGACATAACTGAGGGGTCTGCAAGGGCGTGGCTTGAGGTGTGGTCATTGGAGACCACTCATGAGATAGTGTCCTACAATCTGCTCCATGTTGTCTTCCAGTGTCTAGGAAGCCTCTTTGGAAGAGGCCTGTGTGCCTCTTCCTCTCCTACCCCCAGTTTGGCTTGTTCCCTAATTTGACTGGCAACGCATAAAAGCAACTGCAGAGAACCTTTGGTTTCCTGCAAGATGAGGAATGGAAAAAGATTTCAACAGGAAGGGTTTCCTGAGTCATCTGCTGCTGGCTGGATGTTGTCATTGGCTAGGGAGAGCCATTCCCATGGCATCTGTCCAGAGTTGGCTCAAGCAGAAACGCAGTGGTCTCTGCCAATGAGGTACTGTAACACCTGTGTCTGCAGAGGATTTTCCTCTATTTCCTGGTAACAACAGCCTTCAGCCGTTGGTCTTTCAGAACGTATGTTCCAGCTACTCACTGACTTCTATTTCACTCAGCACTGCTAGAGAAAAGTAATGGCTAAGCCCATTTAATGGATAAGTAAACCAAGGATCAAAGCACAGTTACTTTCCCAAAAGTCACAAACCTGATGTCACTGAGTCACTCAAAGTCTGTGTTCCAGAGACTCAATCACCTTTAAATGCTGTTCTGGATTGAAGGTTCTATCCAAACTCCAGGAATGCTCAACATTTTCCCTCTGGCACAGCCTTCGGAAATGCAGGTCAGATGTCCAGTACATAGCATTCTGAATTTGCATTTGCATTCAAGTTCTAATCCTGCATCTATCATATCTCAGCTCAATATCTTCTACAGTTTTACAATCTGTAAAATGGGTATCATCAGAGGTTTGAGCTATAACTAATTCATACTAATCTTTAAGGGGTATTTTAAAAACTAAAGTAATCTAAAATATTAATGGTAACAATCATTATCAGTAACTTTTCCCTTCCAGGACAGGTGGATAGTCTCTATCTATCTACATAACTTTTTTTTTTTTGAGACAGGGTTTCTCTTTGTATCCCTGGCTGTTCTGAAACTCACTCTGTAGACCAGGCTGGCCTTGAACGCATAGAAATCTGTCTGCCTCTGCCTCTCAAGTGATAGAATTAAAGGCGTGTACTGCCACTACCTGGCTGGTGAACACTGTCTTATCCAGCAGTTCAGTTATGTCAGGTTTTCCTCAACAAATCTAGAGAGAAATAGAAGGTCTATCCCATTTGTCTCCTCTGACAGGACTCCATTTCCTAATACAGAGAGTTGTCAATTACAAGACTGAGTCTAAGGCTATGTATGCAAGGACTGATGATAGGATCCTGCCTGAACGAGAGGCTCCCACCCAACCTTGTCTCAATGGGCATGAGATGCCCACTCTGGCAAGGGACAGGTCAGCTCTCTAGGTCTGGGAAGGTGAAGCCCACTAAGGCATTGGGGTATATCCATCCTCCTGATTTAATGGAGAGACTGACAGAGCTAGGGGCAGGACGCCAGCCAAAGTCCTGCCTTCATGGATGAGTTGCAGAATAATCATCAGTTAAGTATGATTATTGGGAAGTACAAAGGGAGGAAGAAGGAAGAGTTGGGATAGGCAAGGAGGAAGCAGATACAATGCATTCAGAAGGTCCCTTGCTGGAGCTTCTGGTTTTATTTTTACAGTTCACCCCTCTCATAGGCTTTTGCTGAAGGACAAAAGTTTCTTCTAAGAAGGAAAAAAGGAAAGGAGATAGTGGGCCCTGGCCTAGCTCAGGCAGCTATCTTTGATCCTTACCTGTGTAGGGGCCATAGTTCCAAGTTTCATGGATCTGTTTCCTTGGAACTTTTCTGTTCTGAAGCTCATGGACGTTTACCACTAAGCCCTGACTGTGGCCAGATAGGCCTCAGATAATCCAGGCTAAAGCCAAACAGTGCTCAGGATCCACCGACCCTTGGAACTCATACCAAGATGTCCCTTGTAATTCCAACCTCAATGGACCAGCCCCAGGTTCAACTAACATAGACAAAAAGAGTGGATCACCCCATTTGCTTCTCAGGCCCAAGACACTGGTCCCAACATGTGCTCTCACATGGGCTTTCCTTGAGAGGAATTGTAGAATTTCCTGTCCAGCCCTTCTGGCCAGTTCTGCAATCCTGGTCACCCAACACTCAGGTCAGGCATATAGCTTGAGGTCTCTTGTTTAGTGGTCAATGGGGGCTTGGAGTGTTAGCTGTTAATTGAGGTTGATTCAGCGCAGGCAGTGCACACAATCAGGCAGAAGCTATTTCCATTATCACTTCTCTACACACTGTGGCTCTGCTCCACGTCTTCATGACTGATTGTGCTGTGCACAGATGTATCCTGCTGCTGCTGCTGCTGCTGCTGCTGCTGCTGCTGCTGCTGCTGCTGCTGCTGCTGCTGC
>NW_021620620.1:138583-189806 GCF_004785775.1 Grammomys surdaster | reverse complement strand
GCTGCTGCTGCTGCTGCTGCTGCTGCTGCTGCTGCTGCTGCTGCTGCAGTTGTCCTTAGACACTGCAGATGCTGATGGTAGCCAACCTGTAATAATGTGTCTCCTGAAGAAAATTCAGGGCAGCTTCTTCAGCTGGGTAGCCATTTAGCAAAGGCATAGGAGCTAGCCTTGCACCCTGGAAGAGTGGGCTGTATTTGAGACATACAGACCTGGGTTCTGGGCCCCAGACATCTGGCCTTTTACCCATTCCTTAGCTCTGGAATTGTTTCTCTGTCAGCAAGATAGAGATAAAAATGCCACTTTACAACCTGAGGATCCAAGAAGGATTCAACAAGATACCCTAAATAAACCACTTGCCCTACAGCTGATGCACAATATAGTCAATTCCCATTGCATCGCTCTCCTTCCCTGTCCCTACAGCAGTGACAAGAACTCTTTCCTCCTCCCTCTTTCCTCCTGGAAGGTGCCATGGAGCTAGAATTTTAAACAACATCTCTAGGCGGCTGCTGGCCAGTATTTCACTGCCCAAGGAATTCAAATACTTCCCATTCACCCCTCCTTCCATGCATTACTTAACATAGTTTTCTTCACCCACCCAGGCCATTTATCCTGTGTCTTGTGATGGCATCTTTCCTTCCTAAGTACTCCTAAACCACAAACTAAAAAGAACTATCTCTTTTTTCACTCTCTCACCAACCCTGGGTGTACAAGTCACTTAGCACCAGAAGAAATAATGAATTTTCTACTATTCTGCCCAGGTTACCCACTATGGGCTACTAAAAAGACACTCATTTAAAAATATATATATATATTTGACAACCTGAAAGATATATTTGAGATATCAGAAAACTGAGCCCGTTATGTGACATTTAAAAATATATAGTGTGGCGACATATTTCTAAACTGTGCAATATACCTTATGAATTTATATCGCATGCATGGCACTTGGCTATTTGTATTATTTTCCCTCTGTGGATTCAGCATCTCTAGGTGAGTCTCCTGTTTGAGCTGCATATTATCAGGCTCTTGAACCACACAACATGGAAAAGAAGGAAGGGACCTGAATGCAAAGTTCAAGGTCAGGTCTAGTTGTTGATTTTATATCAAACTGTACCAGGAGAAACTATAAGATATACAGACTACATAGAGCTGTGGTGGGGGCTTGGGGGTCTTCAGTCAGGCATAGTTCATCATTCCAACCATGACTGCATGTGGGAGGGAGATGGCTATTCCTCCAGCTCAGGACAGAGACTAGTGTGACTAAAGCAATGAGGCCACTTGCCTCCAGTCAGAAGACAGCTCGTGGGAGTCAGTTCTCTCCTCCCAAAATGTGAGTTCCACAAATCACACTCAGCCTCCTAGTGCCTTTGCCTTCTGAGCCATCTCCTGGATCCTCCATTCATTTTCTCATTTACATAAATTACTGTACAAAATATATGTATTATCACACATGTGTATGATATGTTCTCATCATAGTCATTTTCCATGTCCCCTTCTTGGCCTTCCCCCTCCCTCTTTCTTTTCTTCTTCCTCTCCCTAAATAGTCTCCCTTCTACTTTTATATCATCTTAAACCCTAATAACTGTCAGTCTTTAAAGGCCACAGCTCCCTATGTCTGTGGCTTTTACCCATCTTGGCCAAAGCCATAGCTAGAGGAAAATTGAACCTATTGCTAACATGTTTTATCTGGGACTCAACATCTCTGGACTTCAATCTGGTTATAACAGGTTCAACCAAGCCCACCTTCTACTTTGTTTCTTACCAGCACAGCAGTACCAGCAGTTTTGATAGTATGAACCTCAAATCTTCAATTCAAAGGGACTCAGGCAGCACTACATAGACTGTTCTCAGTCTCAAGCTCACACAAAGGTCTGGTGGTTACAGTAAATTCATAGTCTACCAGGTTTACGATTAAGCCCAAATCTAAAGTTGATAATTCCTCAATAATCTCAGTCAATAATAGTAATAATAATAGATCAATCTATTTCCAGATTGCCTACTATTATTGACCACCACTATTGACCAATGTGCTCCAGTCACAGTTGTATGAGCTGGGACTACAGCAGTAAACAAGGTGGTTCAGAGACCTCACTCATGAGTTTACATGCCAGAAAAGTACAAGGATGGGCTGCTCATGAAAAGCCCAGAGATAGAAAGACTACTGGTAAACAGTATCTACTAAGAGTCCATAAAAGTGTCCATAAAATTGGGGAAGACAAGGACACATTTGGACCCATGGGTAACAGCCAGAAAGGCAGGAACCTGAGCATCATGAGCCCTCAGCTGAGAGACTCACAGGGACACAATGACTTGTAACTGACAAAGACAGCTCTGCAGCACCCATCGCGGCTCTTGAAAGGACCTCAAATCTCAAAGACTTTTTGCTGCCTTATCCTTAAAGAACATGCTGCTTCCATTGCTGTTTACAAAGGACAGAGAGTAGAGATAAATGGACAGAACTGGTACTTAAAAAGCTTTTAGGACTTCAGCGCTACACAATTGGCAGTGCCACACGAAAATGCAGGCTTAGTTTAACAAAAATGTACTCACTCCCCTGAAGCTTCAGGAAGAAGCACCTTGCTGGCTCAGGCTCCTACTTTTACATAGCAGAAAAAGAGAAAGACACAAAGACAAACAAGGCTGTCTACAGGCTATCCTCAGGCTCTCCAAGGAAAAGGCACATCTGTCCTACTAGGACTCCATAAGATTCACATGTTCAGGGCTCAGGGGTAGCAGAAGGGAAGTGGTCCTAACCTCCTTCCACACTATGGCATTGTTCTCTCCTCAAATTCTGAGTGCAACATCTAGAGACACTGTTGCTTTACCTTAGCAGAGTTAGAGTCACACTGAGCCTAGAACAGAGGAATTTGTGGGGAATATCCTATATTCACTGTAGAACAAGCCAAGGTTGGTACAGTAGAAATTTATAAACCATCAGTGTTGTGTTAGGCCACAAAAGTACACAACAGTTTTTCAAAAAAAAGGCAAGCATAAGACACACAAAATGTGAAGTATTCTGCATGAAGCAATTCTGTGAGTCCCCAAAATGCCTGTCAACAAAGGAAAGTACTCAAAATTAGCGCAGCCACCACCCTGGAGACTCTAGCTGGTCAGAGTTCTTTACTACCCTGGTCCTGTATTCTCTGTGCATGAACACTCAAGAGAGCAGACTTCTCAGGTTTCCTAAATGGTTTTTCAGTGAAAATTTTCAGCAAATCTTGGACACACTGAGAATGTGTATTCAGTCCACGTTTTCACATTGCTCTCTTAAACATCATTTTTGGTGATCATGCCATATAAATCCAAGGATCTGAATGTCATCCATGTGAGTGTGTGTCCATTCCACTAGACTACTTACTGGAAAAAAACAGGATACAGTTAAATAATTCCTAAGGAAGGCCATACAATATGCAGAGACTTAGCACTTTCTAGTCTTTTCGTTTGCATGTGAAAAAGTAAACTGGGATATTTCTGGAGTTCTTCACAATTCTGAGTAAGGTCATAGAGACCTCAAGCTGTGCTGGAAAGCAATATCTTTGCCTTTCATCCAGTCACCCCTGAGAGAAAAGTCAGGCAATGCAAACTGAAGGGATCAATCTAAATAGGAAGCACAGTGGACCAGCTTCAATTTGCTGGAAGCTGAATTAGAATCTTCAATGCTGTTTTATTAGAAGAGTAGTTCTCATAAGCTCAACATATACATTAAGGGACGTCCAACTAAAATTTGAAGAGGAAGCCTTCATCCACTTTGTGATGCTGTAACAAAATACTCGAGTGAGGCACTTTATAAAGAAACAAGATTTGTCTGGGATTCTGGGCTTGGAGATTAAAGAAAATGGAAAGAATATTCGCTTCTGATAAGTTCCTTGTGGTAGACAATATTGTTTAGCAAAAACATGGTAAGAGAAGGTTAGAAACACTTTTAAGAAAATCTAACTGCTGGGCAGTGGTGGCACATACCTTTAATCACAGCACTTGGGAAGCAGAGGCAGATGGATTTTTGAGTTCGAGGCCAGCCTGGTCTACAGAGTGAGTTCAAGGAGAGCCAGGTCTACACATAGAAACCCTGTCTCAAAAAAAAGAGAGAAAAAAAAGAAAATCCAATAGGCAATCTGCTTCTGTAAAACCAGTGTTAATCTTTTCATGAGGACAGTCATGAACCAATCACCTTAATATGCCTTATCTCTTAAATGCCTCAGCATCTTTCAACTCCATTAAACTAGAGCCCAGGCTTATAGCACATGAAATTTTGGGGAGACAAACCATACCCAAACCAGAGCAAATTAAATCTGAGCATTCTAGACGGCAAAAACGAATAAAAAAACTCAGTCTTTTCAATTAAATTAATGCCTGGCTCCTTATGCCAAATGATGTCCACATGCCTACCTATTGAATCATTATTTTATCTTAGCATGTAGGTACCAAAAAATGATCCAGTGTTAAAAATGAGATTGGAACAGGCGCCACTATGCAGCCCAGGTTGGCCTTGAAGTCACCAGGCTATTCCTAAACATAAGATGATCCATTTAACTCATCCTCCTGAGTACTAAGACTTCATGCATGCACCACATATGGATTTCAAATTTAAAATTTTAAAGAAACATATCTTAAAAAGAAAAAATAGAGAGAAGGGAAGAGAGAGAAACAATAGAGAGAGAAGATGGAAAGAGATAGAGAGGAAGGTATAGGGATAATAAAAAAACAAAATCTAAGAATTCAAGGAAAACACCATTGTCACAAAACCTGAATGTCACATATCTATGTGGCCACATTCAAAGTGTCATAGCTCACAGGCAAGACTGGAATCTTTACTAAACCTACCCTTCTATCATATACACTTCTATTTTTCTTTGTTAGGTGATATATCAAAAGAATTTATCCATCTAAAGGATAGACTACAATT
Source organism: Grammomys surdaster (assembly GCF_004785775.1). Classification (NCBI taxonomy): domain Eukaryota; kingdom Metazoa; phylum Chordata; class Mammalia; order Rodentia; family Muridae; genus Grammomys; species Grammomys surdaster. Next base: position 184,903 of record NW_021620620.1, on the reverse strand, counting down.
AAATTGCAAGATATAAAATCAACTTACAAATATCCCCAGGTTTTCTCTACATTAACAGTGAACTACTGGGAAATCAATCCCAGTTGCACTGACTAAAAAACAAAGGAAAATGTACCAGAATAGAGTGAACTAAGCAGGTGAATGGGACATGCACTAAAAATCATAAAATGATGAAGGGGGTTACTGGATATACAAATAATGTAAAGAGATTCTTGGGTTCATACATTAGAAGAAAAGACATTATTAAAATATCTGCACTCTGATAGCTGCCTACAGACTTAAGGTCATACCTACAAAAATTCTAATGGCATTGTCCACATAGACAAAAATAATCATAAAGGTTTGTTTGAAATGGCAAAATACCCCCAAGTAGCTCAGAATTTTGAGCTAAAAGAAAAGCTGGAGTGATCACATGACCTTCTTCTAACATTTTATTACAAACCTATAGTGATCAAAACAGCCTTGGAGAGGCATAAAAATAGACAAAGGGCAACAAAGACAGGGTAGAGAGCACAAAAATAAATCCATGCATTTATGGTCAATTGGCTTTCAACAAAGGTACTGAGAATACACGGTGAAGAAAGGACAGCCTCATTAATAAATGGATAGATTTGGGTATGTACAAGCAGAAGAATGCAATAGACCCTCATCCCATTTCATATTTAAATATATAATTTCAAATGGATTAAAGACTGAAATATAAGACCTGAAACTATAAAAATTGCTTGAGTTAGTTACTTTTCTATTGCTGTGACAAGACACCATGACCAACACTGCTTATGAAAGGACTCATTTTATTTGGGGCCTATGGCTTTAAAGAGTTAGAGTCCATGATGGCAGAGCAAAAGCATGGTAGCAGGAACAGCTGAGAGCTTCCATGGTGATCTGCAAGTTGAAGGGGGGGAAGAGAGAGAGAGAGAGAGAGAGAGAGAGAGAGAGAGAGAGAGAGAGAACGAACTAGCAAGTATTGCCCATCACACACCTTTTCCAATAAGAACATACCTCTTAGTCTTTTCCAAACAGTTCCAGGAACTGGGGATCAAACCAAACATATAAGCCTATGGAAGCCATTCTTTTCAAATCATCTCTATACTGGCGAAAATATTAGAGAAAATTTTATTAGTCTGAATAAGTGATCATTTGGATATGAACCCAAAACTACTGGCAACATAGGCAAAAACAAACAAATAGGATTGTTCAGCTGCAAAAGCTTCTGCATTGCAAACAGTGAGGAGAGTAAAAAGACAGTAAATGGATTAGGAGTGTGTGGGAATGCTGACAGTGTGTGGGAAAACTAGATACTACTAAGTCACTGAGAATACTAACTGAGATAACATATTCAACACAGAGGCCAGCCTATATAGCAGGCAGTCAATACTTTCTCATACAATGACAATAGCAAAAAGAAGATGACATTTAATTTTGGCCCTTCAGCATACATCCTTGTACACATTAAGAAGAAGTGGTATATGTTTTCAGACAGAGACAATAAATCAGTTTTATAACAACTATAGGCCTACTATACCATTCAGTTATTCTACTTTGGGTATATATTGAAGGAAAGCCAGACTTTTCATTGGAAAATAGTATTTTGAGAAAATGATGAGGAGATATGAGAGGGGTCACTGGGAAATGAGGTCAAAGTAGTAGGTTGTGGCTAGATTACACATCAAGAGTTTTATGGGGCTGGAGATGTAGCTCAGGTTGTAGATTGATTGCAGAGAATGCATGAAACCCTCTTTTTAATCCTAAATATTTTATAAACGAGGCATGCTAGCATACACCTGTAATGCCAACAATGGATAGGTGGGAGCCTACAGATACATCCTGTCAAGACTTGTTAGCCCCTGCACCTGTGCTGTGAATGATAAACATGCTGAGGTTCTAGTATACCACTACTCACTTGGTGCTATTTCTTCAGAGCCAGCGTAGCATGGTTGATCTTGGTTTTAGCACATGTATATGTGTGTCTGTCCTTTGTTCATTCCTTCATTGCCCCACCTGGGTTTTCAGAACCAAGCTGTGATGGACATGGCATGGATAGATCAGAGCTTAGCAGTACTCCAAATGGTTCTTCTCTATAAGATCTTGGCATCCTCAAACATCTTGGGAGGATACTGAGGAGGATTGTGTAAAGGAGATTTTACAATAGGATTGGGTGAACACCTCATCATCTCTATCTCCCAAACTTAGAAATCATTTAGTATGACTGCTTTGCTTTTACATTCTTCTAGTTGAGCTCACAATCTTCCAGCTTCAACAGGCAGACATACAAATCCTTGCAACTAATAGGAATTATGGCAAGAAGCTATAAGTCATTTTTTAAGTCCACCCCTATACTAATCTCTGACAAAGGAGGGTGGAAAAACTCTGATAAGTTGGTTAACAGCTGAATAAAAAAAGGGTCTTACATCAAGTAAGAAGGAAAAATGACTATTGGGTTCACAGCAAAGATCATATGTCACAGTCAACTAATCCATCTTCCTACCACCAATTCAAGGTGCCAATCTTACAGATGCCTCTGCTTAAATGTCCAATTGGCCTTCAAAGACAGGAATCTTTCTCTCTTTTGAAATAACCATTTTATATCTGACCATTTGCTTTACAAAATCAGTCCTTCTCTCATGTAAAATATCAGGCCACATGTCAGGCCACTTTGATGAGGCTGAGAAGTGGAAAAAACGTGGGAAAGTAAGAACACATGATAGGAATTCTCCATGAACATCACCAGATGCTCAAAGGGTATGAGAAATAGGAGTTGTAACCTGGGGGCTGGGGAGATAGTTGAGATGAGAAACCAACTCCTATGCAAATAGGAGCTGGGTGGTGTGCATCCATAATCCCAGCTCTAAGGATATAATTACAGGAAGATCCCAGCGGCTTACCGGCCAGAAAACCTAGCCAAATCAATGAGATCCAAGTTCAGTGAGAGACTCCATCTCAAACAATAAGGAGGAACACAATTCAGAAACATGCCCAATGGCACTCGCGTGCACGCACACACACACACACACGCACAGCTATTTCTTGGTAGAAATGTTCCTTTGTCTCTATCAAAAACAAATGCCCTGGTGAGCAAAAGCTTTGTAGATACACGAGTCTAGATTTTCTTCTCTTACCATAAAAACTGATAACCTGGCCTTTGTGAAGGTCACCAGTAATTCCTAAAATCTTCTCACTGCAAGGAGAGATCAGATTTTCTACTATGGTCTCGAGCAGGCAGAAAAGAAATACCAAATACAATGTTTGGTCTTTATCAATTTTCCTTCTAAATGATTCCTCAAGTTTGCATTTAAAGATAGAAAAGCAAGGACAGTTTTCCTTGGGTTTTCCTGCAGCAGCTTTGAGAGCACACAGTACAAGAAGAACTCATTATCCTCACCACTTAAACCTGTTTAGACTCTTGTGTGTGAAATCTCAATTGGCAACAACATCCTCTGCCACCTAGAATCCAGGCCAAAAATGTTGGCATACTTATTATCTCTGCTTATCTGTCACCGTTTAATCTGTTCAATAAGTCCTTGCTAAACTGACACAGCAATGCCAATTCTCTGTCCCTATAACTACTGGTTGGTCCATGGAGTCATCAGATCCTCAAAGGCTATTGATATGACTTAGGTCCTCTGTTCCTTCTCTAGGCTGCCACAGCACAGTTGCTTTTGCAATTCAGTGCTATCCACCCTCCATAAACATCGCTTCTTTTCACCTACAGTTTAAGTCCTTGAGCTTTAGTTCAATTCCCAAGATTTGTTTGTTTACTTGCTTATTTACATGTCGCACACTGTCTTCACACTTAGAATAATCCTCCTGCCTCAGCCTCTTGAGCCTTGGAATTATAAGGCTTCACTATCAAACTTGGCTTCTATCCATAAACTTTCTTTAAATATAGGATCTCATATATAGCAGGCTTGACTCAACCTCATTATGTAATAAGTAACAAAGAAAAATCTTGATCCTACTGGCTCCCTCCTATCTATTGTTGGCATTACAGGTGTATGCTAGCATGTCTCGTTTATAAAATGTTTAGGATTAAACCGAGAGTTTCATGCATTCTCTGCAATCAATCTACAACCTGAGCTACATCTCCAGCCCCATAAAACTCTTGATGTGTAATCTAGCCACAACCTACTACTTTGACCTCATTTCCCAGTGACCCCTCTCATATCTCCGCATCATTTTCTCAAAATACTATTTTCCAATGAAAAGTTTGGCTTTCCTTCGATATATACCCAAAGTAGAATAACTGGATGGTACAGTAGTCCTATAATTGTTATAAAACTGATTTATTGTCCCTGTCTGAAAACATATACCACTTTTTAATGTGTACAAGGATGTATGCTGAAGGGCCAAAATTAAATGTCATCTTCTCTTTGCTATTGTCATTGTATGAAAAAGTACTGAGTGCTTGCTATACAGGCTGGCCTCTGTGCTAAGTAATATATGTTATCTCAGTTAATATTCTCAGTGACTTTGTAGATAAACAGACAAGGAGCTGAGTCTGGAGAGGTTAACTACATCAGACTCAGATACCTGGATCCCAAATTCAGTTCTCATAGGCACCATAGAGCTCACTGGAGGAAAATCCAAAGAGTCCCTCCTGCTGATATCTGACATCTTTGCCAGAAACATTCATTTCTCTGACCATACTTCTGCTGTGAGGCACAGCCAATTGCAAAAGAATTTAATCTTGCTTGGATACTGATTTAAAACCAAAACTGTTTACAAACATAAGACAATGATGAAAATATGAACATTCAGTATGTATTTGATGAAACTGCAGAACTGTGAGTTACTGCAGTTACTTTTTTTTTAAGTGATGGGGGTTGTTGATGTTGTTGCTGCTGTTGCTTTGGTTTGGTTTTTCAATTGGGGTTTTTGGCTTTTGTCACTTAGAAATGTGTTAAACTATTCATGGATCAAGTGCTACAATAAAGGGATAAGAAACAGAGTTTAGTATTGTTTTTGTAATTATTAAAAAGAAGACCAGTAAGATGGCTGTCTTACTTAGGTTTTTATTACTATGAAGAGACACCATGACCAAGGTAACTCATATAAAAAAAAAATATTTACTTGGGGATGGCTAGCACTGTAGCATCAGAGGTTCATTCCATTATCATCATGGTGGGAAGCATGGCATCATGAAAGCTGATTTGATTCTGAAGGAGCTAAGAGTTCTACATCTTGATCAAAAGGCGCCAGTAAGGAGGCCTTCTTCCGCACTGGCCAGAGCCTGAGCACTAGAAGACCCTCAAAGCTTGCCTATACAGAGATGCCCTTCCTCCAACAAGGCCACACCTCCTCCAACAAAGACAAACTTCTTATAGTATAATTCTCTATGGCCAAGCATTCAAAGACATGAAGCTATGGGGGTCAAACCTATTCAAACTACCTGGCTTACCACAGTGGCTCAGCAGGTACTTGCCACCAAGCCTGAGGACCTAAATGCAAACCACAGAAGTTGTGGAAGAAAAGAACCAACTCCTACTAGTTGTCCTCTGACCTCCATACCCACTCCATATGGCACATATATTACATCTCTTCCCCATAACACACACAAACAAACACATGCACACACACCAGAAAATATAAATATAAAAATGGGCAACGTATTCACAGGGCTCATTCTATTATTTACTAGCCTTGGCATGTGACTGAAAGATTCTGTAATAATGAAAATGGCATGTATTTTTTCAAAATAGTATGTTTATATGCTTGGATCTCTGCTTTGAAAGGAGAGGCCCTCTCTGAGTCTCAGTTTTGCCTCTGTTCCACCAGCAGAGTAACTGACAAAGAAGAGGATGATCAGTATTGTTAAATGATAATGTAGTAAGCATGGAGACCATTTCCAAAGGCAGAGAAACTGTCCTCTTTCCTCCTAGCCACCCCTCTGCTGAGGAGTTACTTCACTGCCACAAACATGATGGATGTACCTCTCGGGAGAGCTGAGAGCAGCAGCTACCCAGCCATGCTGCTCCATCCTAGAGTCCTTCCTTCTCATCTTCTGTCACTCTGACATGGTGCTCCTTAGATAATTTGAACTTGGTTGGTTTCCTTAGAGTGAGACAAACCTGTGAGCAAACAGCAGCTTGTGTTTGTGATCTCACAGTGAACATCTGGCTTCTCCTCTTACCTCCTCATGAGATGTCCTTGTCAGATAGCCAGGACCTCCTTCTCTGGAGAGTGCCAAAAGTCCCCAGGAGCTTTTGGCATCATTTGCACAGTGACAGGCCAGGCTGTGCTCAGTCTCCATGCAACATTCTCACTAATGGCCAATCAGAAGAGTGCAGCAGGGCCCAACCTGCTTGCAGAAGGTTGGGAGAAAACAGATCAAGGTGAAGGCTTCTGGTGATTACAGAGGAAGTCTCTCCTTTACACCTTCAGACTCTGAGGAGCTTAATGCTCAAGAGAAGGTTCCGTGGAGCTGCCAAAGCAGGGGAAGGCAACTTTGGGCAAACTTGAGAATATAAGTTAAGAAATACCCAAACCAGGAAGAGAAACAGAAGCAAGCAATTTCCCAGAACCTTCCACTGTTTGAGGTCCCATTCTGCTCAATGCAGGAGAATATTTCCTCCTTCGTGTGTAGTGCAGATCTCCATCTGAAAGAGATGAACAGCAGGATAAACACACCAGGAGCACAGCACAAGCAACGGAGGGTGGTATGAGAAGGGTAGATGCTGGGAGACATCTCCAGATACCTTCAGGAATGAGAAACCTATTTTGCCAATTGCTGGGATTGCTCCCAAAAGCTCTTGGTTTTCAACTGCTTCCAGGTGTTACCCAGATGTAGAAATCCCTGCCCCTTGAACCAGTCATGACCTCTTGCCAGGATGATCTGTAGAAAGAACATCTTGTGTATCATATGGATGAATCACCTATCAAGTAAAAAGTCTATGGTCTATGACTTATAGAGGTGGGACGTCCAGGAGAGAGAATGGATTCTGGGAAAGAGCCAGGGGTAGACTCGCCTGGAAGATGTGACAAGAGGGATGCATGGAATCTGAGTATAGGTAACCAGTCATGTGGCAGAATGTGGGCAGGAATAAATAGGATATTTCAAGTTATACTTAGTCAGAAAAGAGCCTACACTATGGACAAGGTATTTCTAAATATATTTTGAGTCTGAGTCTTATTTCATGGAGCATGGGAATGGGGGGTGGAACCAAATCTAACATCAAAAATAATCCGCATCCGAAAGATGTTATGAAAGCTTAGCTCATGATCCCTCTCTCTCTCTCTCTCTACCTCTCTCTCTCTCTCTCTCTCTCTCTCTCTCTCTCTCTCTCTCTCTCTCTCTCTCAGAAACTGCATCTCTGAAGACTAGTCCCACATTCAGGACTACCAGTAGAAGCTGGAATTAAACTGAGCTCTCCTTCTGGCCAAGTCCACTTGTTTGCCTCCCTCATCTTCCTTACTTAGGCTTTTTCCTTCTATCCCCTTTCTTTTGTTTTAAGACTATCCACAGTAGGCATGGTTGTGGTAAAGTAACATGGAGCCACAGTAGGAGACAAGAACACAGTGCAAAAGGAAGAAGCTCATTAAGCTCATTCATCCTGAAGAGGGTATCGGTACCCTCCAGGAGGACTCATGGGAGCAGCACTGGGGCTTTGGTCAGGGCCTAGAAGTAAGAGTGAGAAAAACATAAAGGCCTTTATTGTGTCTCCAAAGAGAAGAAAGGTAGGGCTGAGTATGAACTCAGGGGTTGGCTTTCTTCAATGATTCTTATGGACTTTGGGGCTACCAAAGTCTTTTTCTGTCTTGTACCTGTCCCTAGGATGATTTAGAACAAGATACATACTGGATTGTAAATGAGTTAGAAAAGAACATGCTTGAGACCATATACATGAGACTTGTTTTCATACGAAAGTATCTCACAGGTAAACACATACAATCTTCAGGAGTTTTGTTAGCTATCTCTGGGGTGAGCAGCCTAATCTTAGGGCTATAAGGACCTCTATGATAGGATATCAAGAATATTTTTAAATGCAGTTAATATAATTGGCCCTAAAACAAATAGGTGTCCAATAGGCAAACTATGGAATCAATGAAAATATACTTTAAATGTTCTTCCTTTGTTTCTCATAATAATCTCAAAGCAATCCTCCATACTCTTCTGGTTTAACATTACTGTTCTCTGTATCTCCTCTGTACTAAGAATTTTGAAGAGACAGTATAACAAAGAGTTGACAAGACTTAATCCTTACCTTCCAGAAGCTAAGGACAGACATGTAGGTATCTAAACATGCTTGATTATTTGGTGCTGTGTGTTAATAGCAAAACTTTGAAGTGAAGCAGTTCTTTTCTCAAATACCATTCCTGACATGCACTAGCTGAGTAATTTTGGGCGATCCACTTAACCTTTCCATGCTTCAATTTCCCCAACTGCAAAATGTCAATAATAACACCAGCTGAACTGGTTGTCATAGAGATTAAATGAGATGTGTATATTTTTTTAAAGGGAGCATATTACAGTGTTTTACCCAATAAGTGATGCCTATACATCGAAAAACATCAAAGTAGTCTTAAGGAAAAAATAGTACAGAGAAAGAGAGTTTCAATTTTATTCAGGAATATCACAGAAATGTTTCCCAGAGGTACTGGCTGGAGGGTGAAAGGCCAGGATGGGTTTGTTTAATGGAAGATTCCATTAGAAACTGGACCTACAATCTGATTGGAGTTGCCATACTGTACCTCCAGTCAATCTAGCATTAAAGTCTCACGACAGTTAAAAACACATGGTCACAAAATATGTGGAAAAACATCCCAGCATGACACCTTCTAGAGCCTGAGAAGAATCCTCTGCAATTGGAGCAGGGTCTTGGACCATCAAAGAACCCCAATAGGCTAGAGAGATTCCTGAGGATATAAACCAAGGAGACAATTTAAGAACTGCCTTGTTCAGATGTTCAGCATCAAGCCAAGAAAGCCCCCCTTATCAGGCCTGAGAAAGCAGAAAGTGAGTTCTCACAGACAACAGACCCTCTTCTGCCCCACAGACACCCTCCCTTTGTTTCCTCCATGCCTTGACTCGTTCCCACACAGCCTCCTCATGGCCACAAGTTAGTTTCAGCAGATCTATGCATCATAGTTCAGATATAACATCATGAGACAGAAGGGAAGAGGTCTATTCTTGCACCACTTTCAAAGAACCGAGAAATCATTCCACTACAACTCATTGGTCAGAATTAGGCCTCCTGGTTATGTCTGTTACTGCTGGTGGTAACTTTCCATCTGGAAATGCAATCTTTCTCCTGTAACTGTCTGTGATTTTTCTCAGTTTGGCTGGCTCCTTTTGGTAACAGCTGTGCAACTCTGTAAGAGTGGAAGAAAAACTACCTCTATGGACAAGAAGTCCACCATCCCATGGTAGAGAGATAGTCCATCTTACCTAACACAGAGAGATACTAGAACCAAACCAAGAAGCTGTGTCAGAAAGCCAGTGTGTGTGTGTGTGTGTGTGTGTGTGTGTGTGTGAGAGAGAGAGAGAGAGAGAGAGAGAGAGAGAGAGAGAGAGAGAGAGGAAAAAAAAGACTTGAAGAGGGAAATGGTCCATAAAAGATGAGATATGTGATGAATTAACAACTATATAAAACATAAAACCATGTGTTCAAGGTACAAGTCTCTCTCTCTCTCTCTCTCTCTCTCTCTCTCTCTCTCTCTCTCTTTCTCTCTCTCTCTGTTGTGTTTGTACATGTGTGTGTGTGTGTGTGCACATGCACTCATGTATCCATGATAAAAGATGAATGAAGCTTTAAATCTCAAGCAGAGTTGACATGAAATATAAAATTAAAGGACACACTGGAGAAAAACTGTGATTTCCAGTGGCTGGTGTGGAAAGTCCTTAGAATGAGGACAGGAGGTGGAGGCTGGGTTCAGGGAGTCAAAAGCGCTGTGAGGGTGCCAGGGAAGCCATAGTGTTGATGAGACAAAGGTGCGTGAGAATGAGACACATTTAGAGGAGAGGCTTGAAGTGACTTGATGATTACACACTGGGGAGACAATAATAACTGGTGTCAATCGAAATCACTTAGAGTATGCCTGATGGCACTGGCAGAACACTGGCTCTGGAAATGAGGGCCTTTATGGCTATTCATTTAAACCTTACTAATATTCCTTTCAATTGCTAATAGTTCTGCCCCACCTTAAAAATGAGGAAACTGAGGCATGGAAAGATGAAACAAAATGTTCAGGGTCACAGCTAAGAGCCTTGGGGAATTGAACCTTGAGAGTGTGGCTGGCACTTGGGCTGTGCACTGGCATGCTGGAGAACTTTGCAGGTTGGAGGGGAAGCAGGGACAGGGCTGTCATAAACTCCCTCTGGCAATGTCCCAACACCGTGATTCTTATTTATTCATATATTCATTTATGTATTTATGCTTTGCATCCCAAATACTCTTAAAAATAATATGCCCCTGCATGACAGTGAGTGTCTGCAGAGCATGCAGTGCTGACTTCAGATGAATTTGAAGCACGATCCTTTGGAAGTCTGAGTCTGCCTAATCAAGAAACAAGATGTGCTTTGGGTAGTCCCAGTTCGGTTCTCCTTTTGAGTCCTCCGTCACAGCCCCTCTTTCACTGAACAAGTGTTCTGTGTTTCAGGCTTTAAGGCTTTCTTTGCCCCTCATAGATGTGGCTATTTCCCTTGGGCTCTGGCTGCATCTCAAGAGAACCAATCTGTTTCATTCCCAAGATCACTCAAGGATTCCCCTCTACATTCAAGACCATATGGACCCCCCCCACCCCACCTGGTGGGTCTGACCCTAACTACATTAGAGTTCTACAGACTTCCCCTCCCACACACTCCCCATTCCACACTTCCCATTCTGCCTTAAGCTAGAACTGCCTAATTAGGCTTGGTCAACTTGAAGATTCAAGAGCAAAATAAATGGTGGCTATTTTTTAGATACTGCATTGGAGAATTTCATTACACAGAAATAGAGAAACCCAGAACTGAGACACAGGAAATCATCAAATATCAATTAGCATACTGATATGAAGTAATATTTATATGTAATTCACAAAAGGCATTTAACAAAATCAAATATTCATTCCATATTAAGAATTCATAGCAAATGAAGAGCCCTTCACTGGGGTCTTGTGTTTCTGTCCATAAATATCACCCATCAGCCCTCATATCACTGACCACTGTAGATGTTCATTCCCACTAAGATCTGAGTGGGAGACAGGTGGATAAGGGAGTATGAAAGTTAAATCATAAGATTCTAGAAGTATATGACAATACACAAACAGAAAAATATATAATATGGTAAAGTAGATCAAGTTAATAATATTCACAGAAAATATGACCCTATGATTATCTAAAAAAGTAATTAAAATATTATGGGAGAAGAACTAAGGTTATAAATTTCACCCCAAAGCATGTACTCTTTGACCCTAACAAACATTTGCATGTGATCTGTCATCTAGTCTCAATCAATGAGCCTAAGGACCATTGTCTTAAACACCAAATAAACCACATAGAGACGGGAACTGTTGCTTTTAATAATTAGCTTAGGATACCTGGTAATGGGCCCAAGAACCAAACTGCCTGGGCTCTAGAACTAAACATTCAGCATTCATGTCCCAGCTCCCTGTTCACTGTCCTCCATAGCCATAGGCCTATTATTTAAATTTTATGCTTCACTTTCATCCAATGTTAGTAATCATACATAATGTATATGTCTGTGATAACAACTAAACAGCTTTCTATTTGTAATGTTCTCAGAAGTGTGACCTGCAGATAATTCACATTATTAATAGTTATTTGTACTGGTCAGTAGTCTCCAGAGAAACAGAACCAACAGGGGATACATAGAAAAAGATTTATTCTTGGAAATTGCCTCATATTGTTATGGAGGTTAAGAAAGCCAGTCAGCTTCAGATTGCAAAGTAAGGAGACCCAGGGAAGCCAGAGACGTGATTTTACATGAGTCTAGAAGCCAAGAACACCACATCTGGTGGTGTAAATCCTGGTGATCAGAAAAAGATGATCTGAGATGTCCCTGCTTAACAAAAATAGAACAAGCTCCTCCCTCCTCTGCTTTCTGTTCTAAAGCCCTCAGTAATTTGGATGGTATATAACCACACGGGGAGGGAAACCTGGACTAGTGAATTCACTAATTCTAATGCCAACCTCACCCAGATCACTCTCACAGACACCCAGAAATTATGTTTAATTGCGACGTTACATGGCCAGTCAAGATGATCCACAAAACTAGCCATTGCAACCACTGCTGTAAGAAAAAGGATCTCAGGATAGTATCTCTGTATGATTCAAGGGAGAATGAGTACTTATTTTCTTTCAATAACAAACACCAGTGACATTGTAATTCACCTAAACAGCTATGCATATACTTAATAAAAATTTAAGTATATATTTTTGAGTTGGCTTTCTATCACTATAACAAGCATCTGAGATCAGTTGGCTTATAAAGATTCTTTGATGTTCTGTTTCACTTTGCTTTGTTCTGAGACGTGGTCTCACTACATGACCTAAGGCTGGCCTCTAACTGTTCACTTGATGACCTGGAAGTAGCAAATCATTCATAAATGTAAAATAAAAATAAATAAGTCTTCTTAGAAATACCAAAACAGCTTAAAGTGATTAACAGTGAGCTGGTGAAGTAAATCATGGCATTTACATAAACAGAATATTTTATCTTTATATCCTTTTAAATGCTAATATATGGAAATATCTTTAATTTACATTGATTAAAATATTTCAAAATGATAGCATAATACTGGATCCTATGTCAAAATATTAAATGTATTTCATCTACAGCTATTTTAGTGTACACGCACACACACACACACACACACACGCACACACACACACACACACACACACACACACACACATATATATATATATATATATATATATATATATATATATATATATGCTATGCAATACCTCTGGAATATACCTGAAAAATAGGCAACAGTTTTAAGCTGTTAGAGAAACCCAATTACCTGGAACAAAAGAACAAAAAGCATTCTCTTTTCAGAGCATGTTATTTTGTTAGAGTTCATACTTTTGGCTTACATTATCTATATGATAATGAGTATTTTTAAAGATGTGTGGAATCCAGATGAAACCTCATAGTTCAATATCATAGGTAAAATCAAAGAAAAACAAAATGACATGTACAGGCTGGTAAAAGAAATGACAAACATGTTTGTTTTAATTTAGTTTTCTGGGTTTTAAAATTAACAGTATGACCTCAGCACTCGCAAAGTAGCTAAGAGTAGGGTATCTCCTACCACTAATGGGAGTTAATCTCTGCACATACTTGTTATGGCAATGAATACAGAGCTGTGGATGAGGAAACCCACTTCTAAAAACCTATCTAAGGAACTAATCATAGTCAGAACAAAGATTCATGCCCAAGTGTTAAATGATGTAAAGCCTTTAAAATAATGGTGTGTGTATGTGTGCATGTGTGTGGGTGTGTGTGCATGTGTGTGTGTATGTATGTGTGTGAGTGTGTGTATATGTGTATGTGAGTGTGTGTATATGTGTGTGGAGGGGTGTATATGTGAGTGTGTATATATGTGAGTGTGTGCGAATGCTTGTGTTTATTTGTGTGTGTGCATATAAATGGATAGTATGCTTTTAAATTTTCTGATAGCAGTAATTCACTCTGAAGTTTACCATTTAAAAAGGTTTTCTTGGTTTTTTATTGTTTAATATTTCCATACTTCTATATAATTAATTCTATTCCTTGCCATATCCATTAGTCTCTATCCTGCTACCTAACTGGCACCCATCTCACCAAGGTACCCTCTTTACGTCTTCATTTCCTGTGTGACCCACCAAGCTTAATAAGTGTTACCTGCCTGGGCATGAGTAGGAGGTTATTTAATGAAGCATGGGTAACTTATCTGTGACTACACCACTGAAGGAAACTACTCCCTCCGTAATAATAGAATAATACTTAAACATTGAATATAATGCATGTAGGGAAATCTCATGAGACAACAGCAAATAAACAAAAAGTCTAAGAAACCTCGTGTGTACTATTATCCTAATTTTTACAATTTGATGTAAGAACAGCTCTCTTTGTCTTATCTAAAGTAGAAAAAACCAACCATGCCACGCATAGCACAGTTATAGCTTCTATCAACCCTTGACAGTATATAAGACTTTGGGCCCTCAGTTAAATGAAAGACTTTTGTAACATCCTTGTAAAGAAGCATCTCTGATGCAAGAAACCCCAACAATATGGCTGTCTAAATAAGACCTAAGCAAGTATAACATTGATAGACCTGCTACCATGGGAGTAAGAAATCTTACCTGGCTCCACTCTGAGACAAAGAAGTAGAGGCAACTAAGGAATGATAAGAGCAGAGGAAATATGGGGAGAGTTCCCTAACTGGTTTTCTAATAGGATGTGGGAATTCTCATAAAATCACAGATATACATGTAACACTAAACAGGCTGAACACAGAGTGTGGGTGTGTGTGGGTGTGTGTGTGTGGGTGTGTGTGTGTAACACTTAAAGAAAAAGAGGTTATGCATTTGTGAAGGAGCAAGGAAGTGAACATGGGACTGGTAGGAGGTAGGAAATGGAAGGGGTAAACTGATGTAATTATATTTTAATTTAAAAAAATAATTTTTTAATAAGTAGGAGTTCAAGTTGTTATTTACTTTCATTTTTGTTTTTCAATCAGTAACCTTTCAGCCTAGTTCCATGCAATATTTTGAATCAAACTCAGGATGTTGTATGTGTCAGGCAAGCGTTCTAACAACTGAGCCACATTCCTAGTTCAGCTGTTGGCATTTGTGTTTTCAGAAACATCATTTATATGTTTATCTTCTTGGTGTTCCCAATCTAAAATACAACCAAGAAAGAACTTAGAAACTCTGGAATGCCTAATTTTTAGAGTTCCCAACACAATGGTCCCAAAGAATCAGTACAGTGCCACTAGAGTGTATCATATGCTTTTCCAGTCTGATACTGGCAAAGGTCTTGTCCGTGATAACCCTGCCACGTGACAGCATCTCCTCCACTGTTTCTGCCTCACTCCCATCCTCAGCAACTTCCAATACTGTCAGGCTGGAAGCCTGGAAATATGACCCTCTTTGCCACCAGTTCTTTGGTTGATCAGGCTACTGAGTGACATTCTTTGCAGATCTGGAAGGTGGAAAGAAGATGCAGCTACAGGCAGTCTCACCTGTGTCTGAGGATGGCAGATCTATGAATGCACCAAAGTCTTCTGGCGTCTTAAATGACTCATGTTGCTGCTATGAGTTGTTGAGATCAGCAGCAGCAAAACCCCTGGGGGTAGCTTCTGACTATCTGGAAAGCTTTCCAAATGGTCCTAGTTTCCGGATTTCCAAGAGCTGCCAGCATATTCTCTAACCTTGGTTCTTGCCCAGCTCTGCATGAGTCCTACAAATTCCCATGTCTCTGGACTAACTCCATTTGTGATTAAAACACCTAGATGGAATGTGCTACTGACTAGTTCCCATATAGGATGGTTTCCAATTCAGATCTATGTCTTCATAGCATGGCTCATCCCAAAAGAGAAGAGAAAAATTAATTGTCAGTGTCCGACAGCTCAGAAATCCTATTTAAATGTTCGCCTTCTTGACAGCCTATTATCTAAAACAAAGCCAGTTAAGAGTACAGACACTCTGGCATTCCTAAATATTAGATTTTCAGCACAGTAGCTATCTCTGACCCAAAAGACATTGCACAGTCTGTGGAGGAAGTTGGGGCTATTACTAGAGAATAAAAGGTAGCATTGAGGCTAAGTGAACAGGGAAACCCCACACAACAAAAGTGTCTCATTGAATTGTCCTTTGTCACAAAGGCTGAGAAATATTACTTCAGTATAAATTCATCAATCCCAGAGGATTGTAAGATATAAAGTTCAAGTTACCATACAATAAGAAAAGATTAAAACTTTGTAATTAATTCTAAAAACATCCTTAGTTTAGACCTGTGACACAGATGGGGGATGTATGCAAAGTGGAGAAGAGAGTGCCCTCTTGAAAATACTTTAAAGCTAGAGAGACACTAGGAGGAAAGCTAATCAGAGAATCAAGATGAGAAGTAAGAGGCTAGGGATATCACTAAGATTACTAAGTAAGTAAAGTGTTTTGCACAAACATGAGAAGCTGAGTTTGATCTCCAGAACCCATATCTTTGAAGCTAAAGTTGGGGTGATTGTTCCTTGATTTAAAGGTTTGGAATGCAAGCATGAAGACCTGAATTCAGATCCCCAGAAAACATGTAAAAGCTACATGCTTTAGTGTATGTCCATAGTACCAATGCTTTTTTCAGTGAAAGGGAGGCACACACGGGAGAATCCCCAGCAGCTCCTGTATCTAATGGTGAACAACAAATAAAGGATTCTGGCTCAGACAAGGCAGAAGACAAGAACAAACACTAAGTATTGTCCTCTGACCTTCACATGTACTCCCGAATAAGCACGCGCGCGTACACACACACACACACACACACACACACACAAACACGCACCAAAGATGCAAGCAAATGCCTGGATGGTATCTACAGCACAAGGGATGCAAAGATGGATAGCTCCCCCAGGACTAGAAGACCCTCCCTGTCTCAAGCAGCAAGGTAAATGGCTCCTGAGAAATGACTTCTGGCTTACATGCACATGTGCACATGTGTGCACAGGTACTTGAGCACACATATACCCATGTCAGCATGCACATACACAAGAAAAGCAAAGACAAAAAGGCATAGCAATTAGGCACTTACACACACACACTCACACACACAATGATTATGTTATAATTGTGTGATCAATCATGGATGCTTTTCCTTTCCTTCTTTATACTTCTCCATATTTTCTAAATTTTATATAATAGCCATACATTACCTCTATAATTCTACCCAAAAAAATCAATACACATTATATTTTCAAACAGACAGAATGAGAATGAGCAAACCTTCAGAGACAATATTCCAGTCACATTGCTGCAACCATTTTACATCATCTTTCAAATACTTTTGGGAAGTACAGATAAACAGAAAAATTATACAACACTCACCAATATGACTGTTCTGCTCTATAGCTACCTATTCCCTTAGCAAGCTTTATTACAAAATTATCATTATTATTAGATGTCTCCCAGATGGTCAAAAGTGAGGTATGATTTTTCTCTCAGAAATATCAGTGTGCAGGAAGGATCCTACCTGGTCTTAAGGGAGAAAACTGATCACAGGGCACAGAAGAATTATGAAATAAGGAAAGACTCCCTCCTCATCTATAAACCCCTAATGCACCCCTACCAGGCCATTCAGGTTGATTTATAGGCCCTTGAGAATTAAAAAAAAATATGGCCTCTAAATTTTGTGCTTCTACTAATAGCAACATTTTACTGAATATTTACTGAATATTCATAGTTGTGACTAAAGTCTAATTTTAATCTGTAGGTTCCAAGAGTACAGGCTGTTACTAAAATGTAAAGACCCATAAAATATTTATTTTGTTATTTTAAATATATGAATTATTTAAATATCATTGAGCAGTACCTAGAATTAGGACAGCTGACGCTCTCCTCTTCAGGGCATTTCCTCCCAGCCCTGACAAGGAGAAATTGCTATAACCAAAATTCCTGGCCGTGAAATGTTCCCTTAAGACTCATAATCAGCACTACTGATCAAGTGTCAGACCATCCTGAAAATTCATGAGGAACGAGTGTCGCCTGTCATAGAACACAGTTGCAGGGGCTCCTAAAGACTGTTGTGCTCAAAGCACTGCATTAAGTTTCATACCAACCCAGATCCAACCTGATCAACCTTGCCATAAGAGGGCTTGACTTTTCTGTGAGAGAAGAGGACACGTGTCATAGCAGTAAAGATGATGTTTTATTTATAATCCTTTTCCTGATTCTAATTACAACAAAATTTAAAAATCTACCTTTTCTGGGGCGGGGCAAGGTATGAAAAGACGACTATCAAGGGTGAATGAACCCAGGAAAAGATAAGAAGTTCCTGAAACTGCTTACTGAAGACAGGAAGGGAGATGAGATGCTAAATGATGTAAGTGCTACAGACAGGTTTGCATAGAATGTCCCAGAGGCTATATGTTGAGGGTTTGGTCCCCAGTCTGTGGTGCTACTGGGAGGTGGTATAACCTTTAGGATATGGTAGGAAGTTAGGAAGTTAGATCATTGGGGCATGTTCTTGAGAGTGACATTAGGATGCCAGCCCATCCTCTCTCCCCTACCACACTATTCCTCAGCCTACGGGAGATGGACAGTCATCCCTGTCACATTCTGACATGGACCAAGGCAGTGGGGTCAAGCAACTGTAGATGGAAACTTCTGCAATCAAGGGCCATAGTGAATCTTTCTTCTTTATTCAATTGGCTCAGATATTTTGTCACAGTAACGATGCTGCCTAACAAAGGCAAGCTATCCTCCAGCAAATGCAGGGAAGGTTTAGAGAGCTTAAGTGCATGTTACTCCCTGGAAACTGGAATGAGTCTCTCAGCCCTGCCTTCCATTTCCACTGGAAATCTGTTAAAATCTAGACTGTTTGTTAATGACCAAGGCCTGGTACACTGTAAGTATTAAAGAAACACTTGTTGAATTTGTGAATGAACTAACAGGAGGAGGATGTTTAATGAGTTGGATTTTCTCTGTGGGGAGGACATAAAGTGTGACTCTTCTTTAAGGTCATTCTACTGTCTTCATAATCATGGCTTTTATGACTGCTTACATGCCAACTCACTGACATGTTATAATTTACTTATTCATTGCCGCGTAATTATTTCTTCCACTTTTCTATCAAAGGCCTTACTGCACTAAACATTGTTGGGTATGCTTTTTCTTGCACATACACTGACACATTGTTTTTGCTAAAGGGTGGCTCCTATTCTAAGTTGACTTAGCCACAGGCTAGTGGAGAATCACAGTAAAAACCAGACAGAAAGCCCAAAGTTTAGCTTAGGCCGCTCTTTCCACTGATGATCTCTATAGAAGTTAGGTAGACACATAAAGTCATCATCTGATAAACCTTTCTGGAATGTATTACAGGCAAACCCTATAACATGTTCTGAGAGCACAGAAATATTTTATAGACTGATAGCAGAACATATATGTGAAGACATTTTTTACATGTCTTAAGATGGGTCCTATGACCTAGGCACTGAGAATGCTTTTGATAACACAGGACACCTGAAGAACCTTGGCATGACAATAAAACAAAATGTCCGAAAATATTCATGCACATGATACCTACTCTGCCTTGGAGGGGAGATAGACTAGAATGGGAAGGTCTGACTTCTAGGTGAGGAGAAAAATCACACACAACAGCATAGATGTGAAAGTCAAGTACACTGATATAAAGCACAATGGGTCAATAGGTGTGAGAGGATCAGAAAAACATAAAGGGATGTCTAAGAAGATAAGCCAAAGACAGAACACACATGTTGAATACATATTAGTGGGAATTTGAAAACACAGCATAGGCAAATTCTGCTGTAAGCCAAGAGTTAATACCAAGGTCAGATCGGCTTCATGAAAAGACTCTGGATGAGGGCTAGAGAGATGGCTCAGCAGTTGAGAGTGCTGGATGCTCTTCCAGAGGTCCTGAGTTCAATTCCTAGCATTCACATGGTGGTTCACAGGCATCGATAAAGGGGCCTGATGTTCTTTTCTGGAATGCAGGTGAACATGCAGTGGATCACTCACACATAAAATACATAAAACAAACAAAAAAGAAAAAAAGACCGTGGAAGGTAAGGTAAGGGAGGAGACTGGGATTTCCAAGGTCTTGGTCACAGTAGCACCAAGGAGAAAGAGACTGTTTAACCCTTCTCAGGAATGGTACTCGAGGGATACCCTGGGTTAGAACCACAAGGATCAGCCACAGCTAAAGTACTTCTCTCAAGATGTTCAAGGCAGACTCTTCTTCTCACTTCTCATGTTCACTTCTACAATGAGCCCTTCTATCTCTGGTTATCTGGATGGCTGACTTCATCCTCAGAATTTCACCTTCTGCAGATGGCGCTTTGATGTTATCTAAATCATATTTCAAAAAAATCTGCTAACTTCTCCTTGGATTGTGACCCAGAGTATCTCAGGATGCTGCCCCCGTTAAATCTTTTTATAGAGAGATGGAATGTACCAACTGGTGTCTTTATACTAGGTTGATCACCACTTTTATAGTTCTCTGTGCTCAGTCTATGAATGGTTTTAGTCTGGGTCCTCCAGAGAAACCAATGAAAGCCAATACAATTTACACACACACACACATAAACACACACACACATAAACACACACACACACACACATATGGTTGGGAGAGAAACCGACAAAAATGAGTAGACCAAGACTGAAAAGCAGCAAAATGTATAGTCTGAAAACTGGATACCCAGGAGAACCCATTACAAAGCTCCAGTCTGAGTACAAAGGTTGAGAGTCAAGAGAGATGATGGTATTAGTTCCAGTCTAATACTAAAGCAGTAAGCAGGATTGGCCCTTGCCCCAGCTCAAACACAGTCAGGAAAATACAGAACTCTTTCTTGCTTATCCTTTATTTCCCTCAGGTCTTTAGAGAGTTAGGTAACATTCAACCACATTAAGAAAGAAGGTCTTCTTTACTTAATTTTAAAATGTTCATCTTGCTAAGGAATACCTTCACAGACATATCAAGAGATGCTTGGATAGATATCTGGGCATTGGGGTCAATCAAAATGATACATCAAATTAATTAATATAAAAACTATAAACGATGCCAGTCAGTTGTAGAGGTCTTAGAGACACTGCCTTCTGCAACTGTGTTTTTTTAATACGATTGCTATATGCATGAAATGTAGCCCTTCTGAATTGAGAAGAGTTGTAATGGCAAAATATCATGTTTCAAGATTTGGAATCTGACTGAGAAGATAAAATAACTCTTTGTGATGGTCAATTTTGAGTGGCAATGCAATGAAAATAAATATTTAGACATCTGATAAATCATTATTTATTTTTCTCGAGGCTTCAGTAAGCACTAAACTGACTGTCTATGAAAAGACAATCCATTAGTTTGGTAGCCCTAGGTCTGTCTGTAAGGTATCTCCAGAGGAGATAAGCTTTGGTGGGCAGAGTACAGAGATTTTGCCTTCAGTGTAAGTGGGCACATTCCATACCAGCCCAGATGGAATGAAAAGGTAGGAAATAATGAAATCTTGCTGTTCATATTTTGTCATCAGAATGACCTATTTCTCCTTCCCTTGGGTGTTCCAAGGTCTGCATTTGATCTTGGAAGTCACCAGCAAACCCCCAGACCTGCCTCCAGCTCTCCCACTTCAGTTTTACTCTGAGACTTGACCCAACACCTTCTTTGGTTCCAAGGGCTTTAAAATTGGGCCACATCATACTATTATTCCTTCCCTAAAGATCTTTTAAGCCCTAAGGCTTTTAGACTTTGACTGAGCTATACCACTAGCTGCCCTGTCTCTACAGCCTTCAGTCTTGAAGTAAGCCATGCTATCAACCTCCATAACTTTTTAAGTTTTAATCATTGCTTCAATGATTCCCCTCATTTGAGAATGTCCCATTATGGGTTTTCTTAGGCTCCATAATGAAATGAACCAGTTCAATCTCAGTCAATCTCTCCATCTCTATCTCTCATCCCCCCTATAGAATTCCCTGGTAAAATCAATATTTGGAATATTTAGATTAACTACATAATAATATATTAACATATTGATTTAAATAAAATACATCATTAAAATTAATTTTACCTGTCTCCTTTTGATTGTCTTATGTGGCTAACCAGGAGTTTTAAATCAATGATGAGGCTCATCTTTGACTTCCTTCTGGAAATAAAGAAACTGATTACAAAAGGTGAAACTAACATCCAAAATCCAGATAAAATGATTACAATTTCAGGACAGATTTAATTTTAGTAAATCAAGTGAGCTAATGGGGAGAATGAAAAACTAGCAAATGATTTATACTTTGTATATCTTGTTGATGTACAAGTTCACTGGGGTCACCACATGCAGGTCATTTGCCTCTGCTTCATAAATTAGACTCATCCCATCTCTGGCTAGAATAACCTGTTCTCTGGCTCAGGATTGTGCTGGTAATGCTTCCTAAGGTCTGTAAGTGATGAGCATCTGGCTATGGAAACTAGGTACAATAGCCTACTGTCTACATTCTCACTCTGCTCACCCAGATAAATTCCAGTCAGGAGGAACAAAAACTGTGTCTAAAGCAAGCCTGTTTGTCTCTAATCAAACATTCTGAAGTTTATGGGGGAAGTGTTGTTTTCTTTGTGGGTGGGGTCTTTCATTTTCTTTTGGTTTTGGTTTTCCAACCAGTGTTTTTCTGTGTAGTCTTGGCTGCTCTGGAACACGCTGTAGACCAGGCTGGCATTGATCTCACAAAGATCCTCTTGCCTCTGCCTCAAGTGTTAGGACTAAAGGCATCTGCCACCACCAACTAGCAAGTTTGTGTTCTTTATCAGATACAATCCAAAGGTTGCAGGATTTTGGCCAGAAGCCCCATTTCTCATATTACTGAACAAATAATTAAGCTTCCTTTCTTTTGTTTACTTTTTCTAGGCACTGAGAGGTAACAGAGTTAATTCCCTATACTGACCAAACTTCAAATCCATTCGTAAATATGGGTTTGATTCTTAAATGGCTCTTGAGAGGTGATATATAATTAAATACTCTTTTGATTTCAGTTAAGCCAAAGTCTACAATAGTGGCTCAAACTGAGATGCAACTTTGCAGATCTTAAGGTCTTATGGGCACCTCTAAGTATCTACTCAGGCTCTTGTTAGCTAAGGCAAAAGCATGATGCAAGGTGCTGGGGGAGACTGCAGGGGAACACAGGTCAGGGACTGAGAAGCAACACCAAATTGCAGAAAGGAAGGAACAAAAGCCACAGTAAGGCTTTCTTGCTCATCTCAGTTGCTACATCATGAAGATGCCACAGGCCTTCATAAGCTGGCTTGTGGGAATCCCTGATAACACTGTGATTCACAGAGATTCTGATTAAGTCAGTCCTCAATAAGCCATTACTGCTTTCCTTGCCACAACATTTTTATAATAAAAGAATCTTTTCTGCCCTCTACAGTGACCCCAGTTCAGCGGGACATTTCCTGATAGATCTTGATTCCTTTTCTTGCTATTTATCTGAGGTTCCTTGGGGAAGATATTTATGATGCAACTCTGAATCCCTCATCGTTTTTGGACCATTTCTTTCCTGAAATTTCTGGGGATTCTGCTTTTTTGCTTCCATACCCACTAGCCTCCAACCAATGTCAGGCTTTCCAAACTAGTCCTTGGACAACTGTGAACGACTATAGAAAAACAGGAAATCAACTGTAGATGAGTCCCAGGAGGAGATGGAAGTTTGTCATGAGATCCAAGGGAGCTTCCAGGGAGGCAGAGAAGAGGGATGATATATTGCAAAGAAGTCAAGCTGGGAAGATGCTATGTACATAATGTGGTGGTTTGAATGAGAAAATCTCCCCCATGAGCTCACGTTTAAATACTTGGTACCCAGTTAGTGGCACTGTTTGAGGAGGTTATGAAACTTTTAAGAGGTAGAAGCTTGAAAGAGCATATTGATCATACAAGCATACTTTGAGGGCTTATAGCCTCAGGTCACTGCCTGTTCTCCTTGTCTGCTTCCTGTATATAAAGGAAGTGTGATTTCTGTCTGTTTGCTCCCCCATGCTGCCAAGCCTTCTCCACCACTGTAGATAGTATCTGGAACTGTAAGACCAAATAAACACTTTCTTCCAAGTTGTTTTTGGTCATAGTATCTTATCACGGCATAAGTTAGAAAAGTAACTAATACAACACTACTGGCAGATTAAGAAAGAAAAGATATTAATGGCCCATGAGTTCATTTTCCCCAGGAGTATATAAATTCTGCTTCAAAGGTGAAAGGACTATGCCGAGAGAGAGAGAGAGAGAGAGAGAGAAAGAGAGAGAGAGAGAGAGAGAGAGAGAGAGAGAGAATCCCTGACACTAATAAATGATATTCTTCTCTACTTTCAGACAAGAGCCTAGCATGACTGTTACCTGAGAGTCTTCACCCAGCAACTGGTGAAAACAGATAGAAAGACCCACAGATAAACATTAGGAGGAGCTTGGGTAATCTTATGGAAGAGAGGGAAGAAAGACTGAAGGAGCCAGATAGGTCAACACCACAAGAAAACATATGGAATCAACTCATCTGGGCCCATAGGTGTTCACAGAGACTGAACTGCCAGAGATCATATATAGGACAGATCTAAGCCTTCTGTACATACTTAACAGTTGTGCATCTCAGTCTTCATGTAGGAATCTTAACATTAGGAACAGGGTCTGTCTCTGACTCGGTTGTCTGCTTTGGTTCCTTTTCCCTAACTGGGCTGCCTTATGTACCCACACTAGAAGAAGATGCACCTAGTCCTACTGCAACTTGATATGCCAAAGCAGATTGATATCCATGGGAGGCCTCTCCTTTTCTGAGGAGAAAGGGAAGATAAGGATAGGAGGATGTGGGGAAAGGAGATTAAAAGGGAGGAACTGGAGGAGAGGAGGGGGGAGAAGCTGTGATCAGGATGCAAATTAAATAAATTAATATAAAAGCAAAAAAATTTAAAAGTATGCAAGGATCTGAGGCAAGGATGTTGTATTATTTGCTATGAGAACTCCTGGAACATCTTTCAAAGTCATGACAACTCTACAAACAGACCTCACCAAAGATGGAGGAAGATTTGGAGTTACTGAAATGTTCAGGAAAATATGTTGAACTCGGAGCACAGATTCACATATGGTGACAGTTCCTGAGATCTGTCCATCCATGCCTATTAGCCTCTTCCCTCTCTAACAGAATCACTGCAGACAAAAAGAATGGTGAAATTCACCAGATAGGCAGTTACATATTCCCACCTCCCTTGTAGCTACGAGTACCCATATGCCAAAATTGTGGTCAGTGAGTCACAACAGAAAGTCTGGTCGGGATATTTGGAAAAGATATACTTCCTGTTCACAGCACTGTTTCGTCCTGTAGGTGCTTTATGCCCCTTCATGACATCCCTGACATACAGCAGTGTGGCTTTTCGACCCAGAGTAGGAAATGAGAGTGGAAGTCAGAAGCCAAAAATGAGAAGAAAAAAAAAAGTTGTCAACATACAGCTGTCACCACTGGTGGGCCACCCCATGCACTCTCATCTCTGATATCTAGTTTCATGAAAATAAATAAACCCTCTCCCTTATTTAATCCATTCTTCCTCAGATTTTTATTATTTGGATCCTGACATGTAGATGTCACCTAATGAAAGCTAAATAGAGAAACTCTAAAATATTCAAATTATTAATTCTCAACTTCTTAAAACCCGGATATGTATGCTGTTAGTTGTTGGTCAATACAGATAAAATTCCTACCTTACAAATCCAAAAACCTGGTAATGCAGCTGGTTTTGGTCTCCCTGGAGGCTTAGGTATGCCTGAGAAACTCACTGCAGAGATTTAACACACATTTAAGAAATCAATAGGAAGATACAAGGGTTTGTATAAGATTTAGAATCATATTTAGAATGTGCTACAGAAATGCTACATGTATAAAGTAACACTAAGAAAGCTAAATCCTCGACCTCTCAGGAGAGATGATGTGGCTGGCCTGGAACTAAATGATATTCATGGACATGAGGCTGTAAGAATTGCAGGTGCTGGTGTAGACAAGGCCTGGGGCTTGTAAGTAAACCAATATGTGCACAGACATCCATTGACAGACAAAACCCAAATCAGTTACATGAAAAGATATGACTTTAAGGCAAAGAATTGGTAACTGAAGGTAAAAAGAGAGTGCCAGAGTATTGCGAACGTAGCAACCACAGCAGCGGCAGCTGTTGCTAGGGCTGGAGAAGCAATGAAAGAATTAGTGAATAAATATGTCAAGGAGTCTCTTAAGATTAACCTCAGGGTTTACCAGCCAGTGTCAGGCCTTGGAGTCATGATACTGTTGCTACAAGGAGGAACCATATCTGTCCAGGTCAGTGATTCTCAACCTTCCTAATGCTGCAACACTTTAATACAGTTCCTCACGTTGTGGTGAACCCCAACAGTAAAAGTATTTTCATTGCAACTTCATAACTGTGATTTTTCTACTGTTATGAATAGTAACATAAATTCTTGTGTTTTCTGATGATCTTAGGTGAACCCTGTGAAAGGGACATTTGACCCCCACAGGGGTCTCCACCCACAAGTCTGGCTGAAGCATTGCTGGGGATGGAATATTTTCCCAGTGCTCCTTCAGGATTTTTCTTAGTCATTGTTCTACTGCTGTGAAGAAATACTATGACCAAAGCAAATTTTATAAAAGAAAACAATTCACTGGAGCTGGTTTACAGGTCCAGAGGTTCAGTCCATTGCCATGGTGTGGATCATGACAGTCACAGACAGTCAAGATGCTGGAGAAGTAGTGGAGAGTTCTATATCTGGAATCCATAGACAGCAGAAGAGAAAGACAAAGAGCTTGGTTTGGGCCTTTGAAACCTCAGAGCCCATCCCCAGTGACACATTTCCTCCAACAAGGCTGCATCTAATCTAACAAGGCCACACCTCTCCAATCCTTCTCAAGTAGTGTGACTCTCTGATGACTAAACATTCAAATACATGAGCTTATGGGGATCATTCTTAATCAAACCACCACAGTCTTCCTTAAAGCTCCTCCTCACAACAAAGCATAAAATAACAGCAGGGAGAGCAAGAATGAGACCTATGGAGTCTGTGATGGCTAATCTTGGATGTCAACTGTCCTGTTCCTGTGATACAGTGAATGACAAAGCAACTTAAGGACAGAATAGTTTCTTTTAGCTCACAGTTTAAGAATACAGTCCATCGTGGTGCAGAGAAATGCACACAAGAGTGGTTCTAGCTGTGGCAGCAGGAATGAGAGGCAGCTGATCACATTATATGTGCAATCAGGCAGCAGAGTGAGATAAACAGTGGTGCCAGAACAAAGAAGTTTATCCATGCATGCTGGAGAAACCAGCAAAAGATAAACAGGGAAGGGGGGGGCGGTTAGAAAGTTGGAGAAATGGCTCAGCAGATAAAAGCATTGGCTGCTCTTCCACAGGTCCTAGGTTTGGTTCCTAGCACCCACATGATGGCTAACAAACATCTACAATATCAGTTCCAAGAAATCTGATGCCCTCTTCTGATCTCAAGGAGCATCAAGCATCCACATGGTGCACACATATGCTTGCAAGCAAAACACACACACACACACACACACACACACACAGAAAAATAAATCAAAAGGATGAATGGATAGAAAGAATATGTAACATACAACAATGAAATATTATTCAGAAATACAAGGAATAAAAATTTTCAGAAATATGCAGTGACCTGTATACCATAACATTAAGTGAAATGAACCAGGATCAGAAAGACAAATCCTGTATGATTTCCCTCCTATCTGGGGTCTAAAATGTAGGAGATCATAAGAGCACAAATGGCTTTTACTGGAGAGTAGAGACAAAGCAGAAAGTAGAAAAGATTGCTTAACGACACAGCCAGAGAGGAGGAATGTTTCCTCTGATATCATAGAAAAGAGTGAGTATAGTTAGCAAGCTCAGAATGCAACAATTAAAATAGCTAGAAGACAGGATTTTGAGTGTTCTCCTCAAAGAATAAATGTTTGTGGTGACAGATAACCTAAATATCTTGAGTTTTTTACTACACATATACGAAAATATCATATTATACTCCCCAAAAGACATATAATTATCCATCAATTAAGAATAAGTAAATAATTTTTTTAAATGCAACTTCAGTTTCACACCTCAGGAACAGAGCTTAGACAGGCGAGATTTTAGCAGATGGAGGAGAGCTGGGCCTCTGCCAATGCTGGTTGGAGACTCGGCTTGTACTGTCCTTTCAAGGGAAAAGATGGACCCCCAACTAAAATTCTGAAGGCACTAGGTTCTTGCCACCTGGCATGTCACATGGTGAGCAAGAATTGACTCAAAAGACTGGGGTGGCCTACGTTTTCTATGCTTGTGACAGTCAGAACAATGGATGTTTCCTTGTCCTAGGTCTCATTCCTGACCTCATTAAAGACTCTCAATGGCTTTGAACTGGATGTCTATTAAAGGCCTGTTGCAGATTATCAGTTCCCCTAATCCTGAAGAGTGTGACAAATGTTGGAGTAAACTCAAACAAGTTTCGGGAGGCTTCCCACCGTGGTAGCATACACATCGAGTCAAAGGTGGCCGTGGCTGGCATATGAGCAGCAGGAACCTTCAAGCACTTACTGAATGGCAGAACATTTCTGAATCTCATATCACTTTGGTAGAAAATGAGGGAATAAAGGTGTGCCCAGTGTGGCCCCAATGTGGCCCCAGCTACAGTTTTCAAGCTGCCCTGATGCTATTTCTAAATCTGGCTACCCCTAAGATCAACATTCTTGCAATTGCAAGGGCCTTTGTGTCGAAGAAAGGAGAGGGAGGGGACAGAAAATGGGCATATGTCCTGCCCAGTGAGAGTCCATGGCCTCATTCAGGGAACTTTAAAGAGCATGCTCTGGGAGGCACAGGCAGACAGGAGACCATGCAAGAGAGAAGAAAAGAACAAGTTACAAGGCAGTACAAAAGCCATACTTTTGCTTCATGGGCCTAGGGAGGTAAAAATGAACCACATAAATGGGCTTGAAATTACTTTGGCCCGTATATACTGTGTTCTTTTAACCACAGTGCTGCTTTGGAAATAAATCAAGGGATTGGTGGCTCTGGAAATGTTATAAAAATAATCTAAAACTCTCCCTCGGAGAGGTAGGGACAGGCAGAGAATTCCAGGAGTCTTTACTATTTCTTTGGCCAGGCAAGATCTTGGCTCAGTAGTCTACCTACTGTCATTCTTACAGGCTCAACTCTTTCCTTCTCCTTATAGGCCTTGCAAATGGCTCTCTTTTCCTTAGGGTTCCCTTTCTAGCTGACCTAAAGACACATATTTCCAGGCTTCCCATTTAGACTAACCTGGGGCTTTTCTCAACTTAAGAAATTAATTATTCATATAGGCATGGACACTTATTTCACATATAGGATAGTTATAATCCACAAATTACACACACACACACACACACACTGGAGGACAGACATACATACATAAGCATATGAATATGAATGCTTACAAATACTCTCTTAGACATAGATCTGTCAATTAACCAACAGAGAACATTCAAGGGGAAGTAGTGATGACTTGAGTACTTCCATTGTGTCTCATGACTCTATGACTTCTCTGGTTCCTTAGCCTGGGAGGAGAGATACTGACCATCACTAAAAGGTCATCATTCCTTAGAAGAAGATGGCATCTATAGTTTCCAACCAAGAGATGACAAACGGGATGACGATGCTTCAAAAACAAACTCCAATCTGTAACTCAAAGCATAGTTAATATCCAGCATAGTTAACCTTAGGCCTTATGTGCCAGTTATTAATTTACTGCCTTTTAGCTACAACATTCTAAGACATCTCAACATCTTTCACTCCATTCAACACACAATCATTATATTTCGTGACCTTCTCACCTCCAGAAACCAATGTCTCACCCTCACAACCAATTATTCTTCCAGATTTACTTCTGTGCCCATCAATTGTTTGGCCTCGGATAGACACATGTCTCTGACAGCCTTAATTATTCCCTAATCTACCAGCCTGCTGCTAGCCTCCTCGTCTTCCAAATGCAGTCAGAATCGCACCATTAACTCCCTGAGAATTAATGAGATAGCCTGATTTTGAATCCTGTCTCTAGCACATCCAACTCCGGGCAAATTTTACTTTCTTGAGGCATAGATCCCTCATCTTTTAAATAAATCTCATGGTGATCCCCATATCCTAGAATCATTAAGAATTTTGAAAAAACAAAGAAAAAAAGAAACAAGGTAGGAAAGGCTCTTAAGCATTTGTTCAATGTTAACCATCCTGATCACTTCCAAACTTATATTGATCCCTCAAAATTCATATCATGATTTGGAGTTACAGCAATCCTGGGAATAGTATCTGATACATGGGCAATTAACATTGTTGAAGAAACACTATAATACTGAGAAGTTTCTGTCACTGCCAAGGAGCCATGAGCATTCTTGCTGGATCTTTGGCTCTGTGGGCCATACCTTGTCTATGGCTAGTTCCTTTCTTAATTCCTAATCCAAATCTTTCTAATTATCCCTTCACCAGCCTGTAAACAGAAACCCTGAACACATATAACATAAAACTGTGCTTCTTTCTTCATTAAAAACATGAAAACTAATCACACAAATCCCCTCTCCTTCTAAGTGTTGTAACCTTCAAACTGACTTGCAACAGAACTGGCTCCTTCTACCTAGAATCTTCCTGTTTAAGCCAAGAGTGCCCATGTTCATCCATCCTCAGCATTTTTCAGGTCCTTACTCCATTATTTGCACTTCCTATACTTTGACCAGGTCTTTCTACCTAGTACAATGATGGAATGGATGCCTGGACATATATTCATTTTATAATTATCTGCATTCTTTTATTTCCATTCCATAAAAATATTCTCACTTGGCTATGTTCCCTCTGAGAATTTTTCTTTCTTTTTCACATCAGAACTTCTTGAAGTCTAGATTGACCCACTGTGTGCACTGTCACTCCCATTCATTCCAAGACGACCCTACAGTCCACTTCTTTTTCTGCCATCTTGTCTTGGTCAGTCCCACATTTCAACTCCTGCCACTGGTGTGAATGGCCTTTTCCTATAGCCACAGCCTCTTCAGCCCCTTCACTCTGGAGCTTACTTTTTCTTCGTTCCACTGACTGCTTCTGTTCTGCTGTGTTTACCAAGCCTTCTTCCTAGAACTGCCCCTTAAAGGCTGCAAATCCCTTAATTTGTTTCTCTCATCCACTTGTTCTCCAACACAGCATGCCTTTCTGATGACTTTACTCTCCTATATAGAAAGAAATTCTCAAAATCTCTAACTTTAACCTTAGATACTCTTCAGAACTTCTGAAATTCTTGGTTGTTTGAAGCATTGAATTGAATGTACTGAATGTACATGTATGTAGCTTCACTATCATGCCTTACCCACTGATTCAAACTCAACAGTCCTTTCTACATTGGAGGCATTACTTCCCACATTGCCCCTAAGACACAAGGCTACAATACTTCTCTCTCACCTCCAGTCGTTGATAGACCACTTTCTCTAACCTTGACCTTATTAATGCTGCCCCATTCATCTCTCTCTGTCCTTCTGTCCTGCTGCCCTAGCTCTACCTCTCCTCTCTTACTTGAGGCTTGCTACCATCTACTCATTGATTTATACTTTTGATTTTGTGCATCATCTTAGAAGGAAATATGAAGCACACATCTGATCCATCTACCATCCCACTTAAAACTTTTAGACAGATTCCTATTTTCAAGCTCTTTACAATAGTCTCAGATGATGCAGGACTCATGTTAGCTGGTTCCAAAACAACTGTCACATTACCCTCCCTCTATTTTGTATTCTGCATATTAAATTCTGCTAGACAAAATTCTCTATGAATCCCCATGTAATATATATGGCATTTCCATTTGTGCATCTTGCAGGCCTTTCAGGTAAAAAACATTGTATTGGTCAGGGTTCTCTGGAGTAACAGAACTTACAGAATAAATCTCTCTTTACACAGAGAGAAAGAAGGGGGATTTATTAGAATGATTTACAGGCTTCAATATAGCTAGTCCAACAGCTAATTCTGGCAATAAACAGAAAGTCCTAAATATCTAGTAGTTACTCAGTCAACCAGAGTGGATATCTCAGCTGGTCAGTAGATTCTGGAATCCTGAAAAAGTAGGTTCTTATGCCAGTGAAGGCATGCACTTACTAGCAAGGCAAGAACCAGCAGGCAAAGAGAGAACTTTTGTCTTTAATGCCCTTTTATTGGCTTCCAGAAGAAGGGATCATCCAGATTAGATCTGGATTAAAGGTGTGTCTTTCTACCTCAAAGATCCAGATTGGAAGCCAATCTTCATACTTCAAACTAAGCAGGAATTCTTCACAGGTGTGCCTTTTAGTTGGGGATTTTAGTTAATTCCACATGTAGTCAAGTTGACAGCCAAGAACAGCCATCACACACACCTTCTTCTATTACCTTAGTAACCTTATAGCTGACAAACATCTGTTGTTTTTCTTTTATTGTTGTTATATTGTTTTGTTTTGGTTTTGGAGTTTTATTTGTTTTACTCCTCTGTGTATTTATTTATTTATTTATTTTTATTTAGCTATTCTCAGGGTCAAACTCAGGACCTAGTACAGAACAGGCAAATATTTTGCTACTGAACTATATGCCCAGCCAAGGTATCTGGGCTTTGCCTGTACATTTTTTTGTAGTAATGTTTTGCTTTCTGGCTTCACACCAGCCTTTGAGCTCCTTGAAGGAAAGGCTATGTCTTCACCTTTTCTGTATGCCAGGCCCCTTCCCAGACCCCAACTATGAAGGGTCATGAGTACAGGATGGCTGAACTGCACTGAACTGACTGTCAGGTTGGCCACTGTGCCGATCATTCTCAGAACTCTCCATATCTGGCCTACATCAAACCTTCCTACAACTACCTCTTCAAAGGCAGGAACATTCCTTCCAGATGAAAGTCCTATATTTCACTGTCACTGGCTCTTTTCCTAACTCTCGTTACATGAGTTTCCACTTCACTTGTATGGTCCCATAAGTGGGAGTTATTTTCTGGTTTTAAATAAAAGTCACCTGGTATCCAAAAGTCATCCAGGGTGACCTTTGTGTGATGGAAAGGACACTCTATGGGGAGTCTGGAGACTAGAGTTGTACTCACTGCTGTGCAGCTAATATTCTGTCTGATAAAGGGGCATACTGTCATGCTAAGGCTTCATCCTCTTCCCTTTCACAAATGCCCACATGAGGAAAGCTGAGATGGGGGCTATGCTCTCTAACCTATCAAGTGCTTCCTTTGTTGTGGTTTACCTCCCATCTTTGTGTTTGACAATGAGAAAACTTTGTGTAGTCATAAAGGAAGTCTGATTAGGGAAAGGAAATAAAAGAGGTTCTGTTGCTCTCATCCGGGGATGAATCCAGGAGACCCTAGAGGAAAATACTAGCCTGAAATTCAGGCTATCAAATGCTTGCCCTGGTGCTCTTAAGCCTTGGGCTCCTGAGAGGGCAGACTTTTCTGGCTTGATCTTGGTTACTCTTTATTCCCTCTCAGCCAGTTCTTTCTCTGTATGGCTGTTACAAATGATGCTAAAGGCAGAAGAGGCACAGCAATAAAAACAGCTCTTCCCTGCCCCAAATCTTACATAGCACCTCATCTCTCCTCCCACGAATGCTCAGCACCCCACCATGGGTTGCCCAAGCTCTCCAAGACATAGTAAATCACCAAGAAAGATGAGCACTTGCCCAGCTTTGTGTTCCCATCCCTGAAGGAGCTCAGAAAAGAAGGGAAGCTGATATGTGTTAAAAAAAAAAAAAAAAACAAGCAGCCAACAGGCAGTGCATCATCACAGGAGAGAAAGGAAGCTGACTCCCAGTAACCCAGCAACTATTCACTTGCTAAGAACAGGGCACATGGCCTGCTTTATGGAGAGTGTGAAATGATTTCTTTCACACTGTTCCTTATCGGAACATTCCCCATCGACAGCAATCACTCACTCTCCCAGGAAGACAGACCCAGAAAACAGCAAAGGACAGAGAAGATACAGAATCTTGAATGGCCACCAACATAAACTCACATGCAAATATCCAGGCAAGCAAACTTCAGTACACACAAACCAAAGACACACAAGTACAAAGACTTGATGCACAGAAATTAAACCAGCACCTATTCACTTGGACCCACACAGGCTCAGACACATCAATACCATTCCCAAACATCTATGCATATCACAAGCAGGCACACAGAGGTCACAGAAGCATGCAGCCAGAGAATAGCAGTGTTAAAATGCATAAATATGTATAGCCATCTCAACTTTGATGTTCAGACAGGACTCAAGGCAGCAGAAATTCTCAGGAGCAAAATAATCTACATAAATTCAAGGAGGGCCCATAACTCACCTATTGTATTAGTCATGGTTCTGTAGAGTCACAGAACTTACAGAATGGCTCTATATATTAAGGGAAAATATTGGAATGACTTAGAGTCTGCAGTCCAACTAACCCAACAATGGGCAGCTGTGAATGGGAACTCCAAGAATCTACTAGTTATTCAATCCCATGGGGCTAGGTGTTTCAGCTAGTCTTCTGTATAAGCTGGAATTCGGAAGAAGTAGGTTCCAACAGATGGGCTGGCAAGAAAGTGCAAGCAGGAAGAAGAAGGAAGCCATTCTTCCATTATCCTTATGTTGGCCTCCAGAAGAACACCTTCTTCTGGTGTGTACCATCATAACTGGACCTAAACTGTTTTTTACATAAAAATTGGCTCTGTCCCAGGCTGGGCTTGAACTCAGAAATCTGCTTCAAGAGATTCAAGGAGTGTACCTGAGCCTTAGCTTTTCATGGCCACTATGTCTCAAGATCCAGATCAAAAACATATGTCATTCCACATCAAGATTCAGATCAAAAGCCTGAGTCTCCAGCCTCAAGATCTGGATCAGAGGTGCGTCCTCCATTCTGGATTATCATTCATTACAATATCTGTAAGTTGACACTAGGAACAGACTACTATAAACACTGAGAAAAGAGATTTTTTTAGGCCATAAGAATTCTGTCCTGATATGGCCAAGCTATTAGTAAAGTCCTTTCGCTGGCTTTCCTCAGTTCTTGAATTGATTTCTGGGACAAGTGGCAGGGACTGCTTCAATGTGACTCACCAGAACTGGAGTTTCTCCTTTATCCATAGTATCAGTTCACAGGCTAATCATATGGACATCTGGGAGTGCCTTGATAGGGATAACTAAAGACTAAGTATCAGGAAGGCTGTTATCACCCTAATGATTAGGAGAACTCAAAAAGTGATGGCCTCCAGAGGCATATTTTGGGGAAATTGGAAAAGAAATTGACAACTTAATGACTAATTCAATGCATCTAGAAAAGAAGAGGAGGTGAAAGCCTCCTGGGACTCTGCCTGAGCAGCACAGTATCACTCCTTGGAATGAGTAAACACCTGATAGAGATGGGAAAATTCCCTATGGTGAGCTCCTTCATAACCTATGGGCTGAAGACAGCCTGGGTGCAGTCTTTTGGAGTATAGCATTTTGCCAAGCAGGGACAGGGGTGGCTGAGGTTATGCCCCAGTGGGCATCCTAAGATCTCCTCCAAGCATGCTGTCTTTCAGAAGAAGATGTGAACAAAAGGCAGATGAGAGGAAAACAGCAAATCTGATGTGAAGCCGGGGGTCGTGAAGCCCTCACCTAGGCATGACTCTTGGCCTTCCTGCCCACAGCATTCCTAACTAGTTCATGTTCTTTGGATCTGACAGCATGACATTAAATTGGGCTCTGGACACAGACCTCTCTGGAACCAAAATGACACTCATCATCACCCTGTTCCTCCACTCTCCCTGCCAGACTCCTCTATATGGAGCAAGAATTGGGTGTGTGCACAGAATCCTGTTTCTGTTACCACCTTTAGCTTTGAAGTTTGATCATTTTAACAATAAAGGGTCATGTGAGCCAGGACTTATGTGGACCTAAATGCCTCGTGGCAGGATTGATGGGCCAAACAAAGCATCAGAAATGTTCTCTAGAGAAGATACTCTGCCCCTGAGAGGAACCAAGATAGCCAAGATTGAAGGACAGCCTCAGACAGCAGCAGCTAAGCTGGCTGTGCTTTCAACATTACATCCTTCCTACAGAGATGAGAGGGAAATTCTTCTCTCAGAGTCTAATTCATGAAAGCTGCGTGTGATTTTAATAGAATCTTGGTCCCCAAGGAGGGAGTGCTGGCGCAGCACTGAAGGTTTCAAATGTGCTATATATCTCCCAGGAGAATCTCCTTTCTGTTCAGTATCCTTCTCCCACCTTCCCCGTTTCCTTAGCTAGGAGTGTATGTTATCCTCAGCACAGGAAATTACAGAAGCTAAGGCCTCTAAGACACCAGTCCTCAGTTCTCAAGGCTGCCTCCAGACTCCAGGTCACCAAAAAATACACTAATGTCAAAGGGGAGGGCAAGGAGGAGAGCAGGCCTGAGGATCATGTGGCAGGACTCAGCAGGCCTTTTTCTATCTACTCTCTGTTTTAATGGTAACAGCCCTTTATTAAATTATAATAATGCAAAGCATAGGATTCAGAGATACTTGAAAAGGTCTTCTGGCTACCATTTCCTAGAGACTTATAAACCTATATCAAAAAAACATGGGTACAAGATAATGACACCATCCATATATAGAAAGACCAGAACATTGCAGGGAAAAAGATACCCCTTCTCACTTACCTGTTGAGGATAAGAAAAGTATTAAGAATACTTCACCTACTCATTATGGTTATGGTTAGGATTAGGTTAGGGTAAGGGTTAGGTTAGGGTGGCACATACCTTTAATCTCAGCACTCTGAGGCAGAGACATGTGGCTTTCTGTGAGTTCAAGGCCAGCCTGGTCTACAGAGCAAGTTTTAGGATAGCCATGGCTACACAGAGAAGCTATGTTCAGGAAGAAAAGAGGAGAATCCTTCACTGATGCAAAAAAGAGACAGGCTGGTATATTATACATTGCAAAGCACAAGCTGGATGACAAATGCTGCAGGTTGTTCTTATCTGAAGCCTAAGGTGATAACCCAGGCCTGCTTCCTTTGACATTCTTCAATGCCAGCTAAGCAAAATGGGGGAAGAAGATGCCATGGTCTTGCGAAGCTCTCCTCCATTCGTCCAGGCTGAATCTTTGAATCACTTCTCTGGGATTTAGGTCTTGGAATGAAGGAGCCAATTCAACTTCAGTAGCAGAAGTTCTAAGACAATCTCTCAGGGACTGTCAATTTCAATTTTTCCTCCTACAAAAAGAAGTAAAATGTCACACCCTTCCCCCAATACAAGTAGGTTCAGGTTTCTTAGGCCTCTTCCAGGCATGACCCACCAGAGGCTCAGTCATTCCAGAAAATATAAGCAGTCTTTTCATAAGTCCTGCCTTAAACAAAGCAGAGTTCATAGAAGGGGTTCATAAAACTCAAAGAAATTAACAACATCGCTACCAAAAATAGAGGCAAAGGTAAAGCCAGATGACCCTGGAAAATGATCATTGTTGTTTAACAGTTCAAAAAGGCCTGAGCAGGTAGCTGAGGGCTCTGCAGGAAAGGGAAGAGAAGAAAACTGAGAAAATTAACTTTGACTCTGCACTTGTCCATCCAAAATGTTAACCAGTAGAATCTCCATCATATCACATTCATGGCCAACACTAACATGAGAATTCGACTTGACAGACATAGTGATTGCATTTGATAATAGCTTTATGATTCCTACTTCTATTCTTTAGGTAAATTAAATATTTTCATTCAAAGAAGAATATTGCTTTCTTATCCACAATAATGCCAAAGAAATAACTTTTTCAGTACACACACACACACACACACACACACACACACACACACTCCTATCTTTGGAATAGTTCCAGAATATACATCACTTCATCACTTTTAAAGTATTCCTGAGGCACAGAAAGTGGGAGGAACTCTCTTTCCCATTCTCTGATTAACAGCAGTGTCTTGCTAGTATTTCTAGAAGCAGGCTGTGCAAATGTACAATGACACAGCACATATTTTCTTTTCCTTACAGAATTTGACATCCATGTGCTGCTCTGTTCCTTGGTTATTGCACAGACCTCTGAAACTATTCAGTCTCCATGTATGCAGAGCTTTCTCTCACTTTGAAATGACAGTAAGATTATTCTGTAATGTGGCTCACCATAATTTATACTATCAGACCCTTTGTGGACAAATTTTTAAGTTGTTTCCATCATTGTACCAAAACAGAGGGATTATCTGTAGGATGCATCCCCATACTTAAAACTATTAAGTTAAAGAGAGTTAAATAAGTGTGATCAACCTGCCTTCTCAAGTTCCTGTGAATCTACTCAGCTCTTTGTCAGACATACACTTTTGGAGGAAAGAATTAACCTCAAACTTCATTAACCTGACCTCAAAGCCCTGCTTGCTCAGAAAGTATAAGCATAAGTAAACACAGAATACTATGTCTCCTTCCTCTCTGATATGAGAATGCTCCTGAATGGACAGAACTAAGAACTGGAACACAGATCTCAGGACACCACAAAGGCAGAGAGCCCTTGCACACCTTGCTTCTTGTCCCTAACATCTATGTGTGCCCTTGTGCTAGTGAGGGGGCCAGATATGCTACAGACATGGGAACCTGCTTCATCTCTCGAGAAAATGCAGCCACTGTGTCTTTATTGGTTCTCAGCATTCTTCAAAAAGCTAAGCAATTCTATATTAGTCTAAAGATTTTTGTATCTTGTCAGAGTGTATGGATGTGCAATTTACCAGTTAAAACATATTTATGTTTAAAAAATTAAGCTGAGCATGTTGTCTATGAATCTCATAATAACTTTTAACCACTCTTTTTTTTTTGAAAGAAATACATATTTATTCATGCAAGACTGGTCATAATAAATACATGAGAATTTCTAAAACACAAAAAAAATTATCATTGTTATTTTACTGGTAGTAAACATGACTTTCAACAAGTGAGGGATTAGGTAAAGATACAATGATTTCTGAAAACTAATTCTAAATTTTGTTGTTTGTACTGTAGTCTCCTTAGTGAGAATGATTTTTTTCTTTTTTTTATTGTTTTTTTAAATCAAATCATAATTTTTACTTATGTACACATGGATTATAAACACAAAAAGCCAGAACGTGGGGAAGGGGATGACACCGGAGTGTGGGTGTTCAGGGGGAGTACAGATATCTTTCAGAACCAGGTATCGGCTGGGTGAAGGTTCAGGGGACAGGTCACTATGACTGTCTATGATTCACTTTTCCTTATCTAAGTTGGTATTATCTGCCAAGGCTACCGATTTACAAGGTCTATGACTACTCAGGCTGGTAAATTTCCACAAAAGCTGCCTGTTTACAATAGCTTATAGCCATCTGTTTCAGTGATTCAATGAATCACCCATGATGTCTGCTGTTAGAAGTTCTAATCCAGATGCTGGCCTCTGACCTTATACTACTCAGACCCTCTACGGGTCATTGACAAGAATATCAAACAGTGAGAGATTGACATCACTAATCTGAAGAAATCCCTCATTTCGCTGTCTGAAAAGACCTCCAAAAATTTCAAAGGACTTTATTGGACTGGATTTACTCTTTTACAATAGAAAAGGCTGTGTACAGCTCTTGACTGTGTGCGGACCTTAAAGAAGAATGTTGCCTTTACATAGACAAGGCAGAGATGGTTAAAGAGAGCATGAAAAAGATCAGAGAAGGCCCTGAGAAAAGACAGAGAGAGAGAAAGAGAAAGATGAGAGCTATTACAAGAATTGGCTTTCAACCTCTCCATGGTTGTCAACCCTACTTCCTCCCATCTTGGGACCATTATTTGGGTTCTTTTTGCTTTTTTCTTTTGGTCCCTGGGTCTTAAATAGACTGACTAACTTTGTGAAACAACAGATAAATAATTTGGTAGCAAAACCTATTCAGATACATTATCATAAGTTAGCTCTGGAGGACCATGAGACTCAAGATGAGGTTGTTGCTCTATCCAGGGTGTTCCCAAAACCCACCTCCACCCAACCTAAAAGAGGGGACTTCCACCCCTAGACCAAGTGGAGAGGAGCCACCCAGAATCCCCCCTGACTGGTGACCTGAATTCTTGCTTAGGCTGCACTGCAAGGGAATATAATTAATAGTTAAAAATATCTATCTGGGTTCCCTGAGGGACAAGCCTGACTGCATAGGGGTTGATGTCAAAAGTATCCCCTCTCCAGGAAAAAGACATCAGGATGGGTATGGCCCTCATGCCTCTCTGGACAACAACAGGGGTCCGGAGCCATTACAAAATCCCCTTCAATTACTGGAGGTCAGGCCTCTATCCCCGCCTTCGCAAGCTTAGAATCACCACAGCCCTTCTATACTTAGAGAAGGGAAGAGATGTCAGGGGCAGCCCTGTTTATACACTGAAGGCCTAAAATCAGCCATAGGCCTATCATACATGTATACGAACACCAAGTCTTGGGTCTCTGTGGAAGAAAACATTGAAACTTTTAACCATTCTTATGAGATGTCCTTTAGGTCTTTTACTTATTTAGAAAATTATTTTATTTATTTATTTATTTATTTATTTATTTATTTATTTATTTGATTATAAATAATCTTCATATTGTGGTTCACTAATTATTTTATATTTTGCAAATTTTTTTTAGTTTTCTATTTCTCTCCTGAACCTGTTTCCAACATACTTATTAAGATTTATATTAGTGATAATTATTTGCATATGTATATCTGTGTTTTTGTGAATGTATGTACAGAAGCCAAAAAAAGCATTGACCCTTAAGAGCTGACGTTTACAGGCAGTTATACACTGGATGGCATGAGTGTGCTAATCCTGTGCAAGACCAGCAAGTGCTCTGAATAGCTGCGCCATATCTCTAACCCCTGGTTTCATTGTTTATTTCACTATCATGAAGAACCATTCCATTGTCATAGGTCCATATTTATTCATCTTTCTTCTTAAGATTCCTGAATTTTGTGAGATCTTTCCACTGTCGTTACTATTTTAACATTATGACTGCTCCCTTTCATGATTTCCTCTGTTTTCTTTTGTTCCCCATTTTTAAAAGGCTAGTCTTCAGTGTGTCCGGAATGTTTATTTTGGCATAAAGTGTGAAAAAGATATACAATTTTTTTTTCTACCTAACTTGATGCTTGGATAATAGAAGTCTTCACACTCTACCACAGGGTACGGCTGCAAGCTCGTTTATGGAGCTAGCAGCAACGGATTCTCAGAAAGCTTAAAATTTCTCTCAGCAGTGTGGAACAGATTACCCCAGTAGCATGCTGAAGACACATAATTCTCCTTTCCACCCTTTCTATTAACTAAAAATACACAATATAAAAGGATTTGTGGAATTTCCACAGGAATCAAAATTGTGATTTAGGTAAACATCTTCCAGACTCATAAAAGATTGTCCAGTGCCCAAAAGAAGAGAATGAAGTCAGGCTTCCCACCCCTCTGCAACTGGTCCTTAAATTCTGCTGCCAGCCAAAGGGGAATCCACAGACAGAGAAGAAAGTACTCTCTAAGGCTGCAAAGGAGGGCCAACAACAAAGTCTCTACATTTGTTTGTTTTGTTTTTTGTTTTTTTGGGTTGTTTGTTTGTTTGTTTTCTCCCCCAGGGAATCCTGTGAGTGAGCTCAACAACGTAGATTCATAGGATAAGTAGGTTACTGTTGTTGGGGGTCTCTATTCAGAGTGATGAGGTCAGCAGGGTCAGAGGCTGGGAATTAAAAAGCTCACTGGACAGGGCTCAAAAGGCTATAGTGTTGGAAGTACTCTGGATAAAATATAAGAAATGTAAGAACTGGTTCTTCATTCTGATTTTCTAGACACAAAACTACCATCTCATGTATACTATTCAAGAAGGAAAACAATCTACAGGATTGATTTAAATTCAACAGATTTTTCACTAAATGTGTGATTTGTAAACTTCAGCAAAATTGATCCGTAGTTATGTATGTCAGTCATCCCACAGCTTAAAATGCAAGATGACAATTCTTATAGCAAAGTAAATATGAAATAATCCAAGCAAATTCATCCATCAGCTAAGAAGAAAACACCAAACTGCTTCTCAAATAAACCTGAAAAACATCAGAGTTAATACAAAAACATATGGCCTTGGTCAAGGATCTTGGTTGCATTAACTAGAAAGCAATGGTGATTAACACAAGCACAGCTTGGCACTTAGAGTTCACATGTGGCTGGCAGATAAGGGCTGAAACTCACAGATTTACAGACCCAAAGAGCAGGATGCAGAATGCATCAGGCAGACTCTTCCTTAAATACTAGCAAATTGCTTCTGGCTGATTTAAGTGAAAATAAATTTACTGACAGTATATGTTGGAGTGGGAGAACTGACAGAAACTGGAGAAATGAGCTGTATTAAGAAAATATGCTTCAAGAAACACGTGAAACCTTCCATAGGATGAGCCTGAAGGCTGCACACCTGCCTCAGAGATGGAGCACTGGATGGCAAAGAAATCGCACCTGCCTCAAGTGACCCAGAAACTGCCCCTAGCACCATCGCCTCGGGAAATCATCCATGGATGGTAACACTATACACAGCCTGTGAATTCTCTACTCACCCCATCTTGGATATCTGACTTTACTATTAAAAGTCCAGGCTTCCTGCAGGGCCTGCCTGAAACTTCATATTGACTACTCAGATTCCCTCATGGAATATAAACTCAGTTCCTCCAATAAGAGCATCTACAAGGCAGATAAGGAAATGAGAGAGGACCACGACAGCAACAGCCTAAGATGAATATTCTGACCAGGATATCCTGAGCACTTTTACTGTTGCACAGCGGTATCACCCCTGCCCTGGCCATGCTAGCACTGCCTCTAAAGAGAACACTGAATGTCTCTTCCTCTTCCCATGTCAAGAAAAAGTTCAAAACTACAAACCACATCCTGGCACACACACATACATACACACACACACACACAGAGAGAGAGAGAGAGAGTTTTTTAACCATATGTTTTGGTTTTCCATTTAAAGAAAATATGAAGTCTATGTAAACAAAGTGATGAAAGGAACAAGGGCCTAGCCAAGAAGAATATATATATGCATATACACATACACATTCACATAAACATATATATTTGTATACATACACATACATATACACATACATACGGATTGATATTAGCAACTAGTATTTAAATTTATAATTGCTTTGCAGATGACAGAAGACAATGCCAGTCAAGAGGGTACAGGCTACAAATGCTTCTCACCTCAGCAGCAGCAGAGCAAAGAAATTAAAAGACATATATTACAGAGAATGAAAAGCCACACAGACATAAGCAATGCTCACAGAAAGGACCATGATGTGTTGGATACAAACATCCATCAAAGCTGTATTAAAGGAAAAAGTTTCATACAGAAAGAACCTCCCCCTTGACACCTTGAAGTAAAGTTGTTTTCCATGGCCAAATGTAATTAATGGAAAGAAATCACACATGACTACACTGTGGTTACTTCCAAAATGACAAGGATATGGAAAGAACTCTACACATGATGGGAAGGAGAGTCT
The DNA here is from genome assembly GCF_004785775.1 of Grammomys surdaster. Taxonomy (NCBI): domain Eukaryota; kingdom Metazoa; phylum Chordata; class Mammalia; order Rodentia; family Muridae; genus Grammomys; species Grammomys surdaster. The sequence continues at coordinate 141,762 of NW_021620620.1, read as the reverse complement.
GGTAGCATAGAAAGGGAACCAAATAGCAAACTGGACTCAGACTTTCCCCCTCAAGCATAACCAGATGACTAGAACATTATTGGCAGAATGCTTTTTAAAAATGTATTTGAGCTAATGTAAGTAGAAACTAAAATACTTAGAAAGAGAAATATGAAAAATTGGTAACTAACAAATAAAATTCCACAAGTAAAGACTTGGCTGGATGTTTGTTCAAAGAAGTACCAAATTTTATTTTAAAGCTGAAGGTACAATAATAATTGATAATTCAGAAAAAAAACTGAAGCAAAACTAATCATTGTCATTGAATTGCTTTCAGAAAAAAATTGATCTAGGAGGATAGCTAGGTGTTTGTAGCATTAAAAATTACTTCCAGAGCCTGTTGCTTGCTATATGGGATAGAAAGAAAAAAAATCAAATAAAAATAGTTCATAAATTGAAGAGTTAAAAGGAGGATAGTTTAGAGAAAAGACAAAAAATTTAGATCAAAAATGATATTGAAGATGTTGCTGACAATGAGTATATAAGTCAGTTAAATTGACATCCCAAAGAAAGAGACTACTATGAGCTAGAGATGAAACTGTCACTACAAACTGTTGCCAAAAAAAAATCTAACACAGGATACAGTATAGGAAAGTTAGGAATGCAACATCAGATAAAATAAACCAAACAGTAAAACTGGGAGTATGATTTTCATCCCAGGGTAATGCCTCAGCTTTCTTTCTAATGCAAACTCCAAGTCCCCCAACCTAAAAAATTGTTAAGCTGAGCACGTTAAGACTAATTTGCCCTAAAATTTTGAACTCTACAACGATATAATATTCAAAGAATAAAAGTACTTGTAGCATGTAACACGATAGCTGTAATCAAGCAAAATCCACAGAATATCCACCATCTTTAAACTGAAATAATCCTGTTCCACTAAAGCCTTAAGATACCTACTGCAGGCAAGGCAGTAAAGCAGTAGTTCCCAAACTATGCCTCAAGGGTGGTTATGATGAGTATGAGATAAGATTCGGAAGAAGAAGCAAAGGTTGGACCACCCATGCTGAGTACAACAATGTTCAGGATGACCTTACATTTGAAGAAACTAACCCTGAGAAGGCACAGGATGAAAATATTCCACATGTAGCTCATTGTTTAAAGAAAAAAAAAATCTCCATGACACTGTTTCAAGATTCAAGTCTAAATTCAGTGTATAACAATATTTAGATTTCGTGGTGGAGGAAGAGCTACTGATGAACGCCTACAGCTACCACAAGAATTGCGTTGTTGGCTGCACTTTCTGAATCCATTATGAAAAGTTTTTGCTTTTTGCTAAGAATATGTTAGTAAAGTTCCATGATGCCAGTTGTCAATCACTTATTCACACCAAATAACTCAAAGGTAATGTGTTTGGATTTTTGTAAGCAAATAAGCTAAAGCTAACAAGATCTTTTCAATTTTTTTTAAAGTGAGACTTTTTATTCTATGAATTTTAAAGAGAAATACTATGGCATACACTACTTACAAAATCATGTGAGAATGAAACAGCCCAGACATCTGTTTTCAAAAATGTTCTATCTGTCCTTAACACAATGATAATAATAATAAAAGCCGATTCTCACTTGTTAAAATACCATTTTTACCTTGAAGGGACAAATTAACTGTGTTTGTTTCTTCAAAATGTCTGCTTGAAAGAAAAGTATCATCAAACTTGAATTGCTTATCTTTTTGTGTGAGAAAAAAATGCATTTTCTTATCTTAAAGTTTGATGAATCTATAAAAGAGTTTGCTATGAGATTAATAAGAGCTCCAAATATGTATATTAGCTTACATATTAATATATTGATATTAATTGATGTGTATTAATATATTAATATATGCAGGTCATTATCATCCTCTTTGACGCATTATAAACATTCTACTACTCTCTTTAAATACATGATGACCTTGCTTGCCTGAATTTAGTTGGACTATTTCTTTACCTAGATGGAAAAATGATAAATTCTGCATGGTAGGGAGACCTATTTTGGTGCAGCAGACATAGATGCCCCATCTGTAGCTTTGGGGATGCGGTACTCCTCTGCAATTTCCATGAAAGGGTGGTTTTTTTTCTTAATGGTTATCAAAGAAACAATGTGATATTGAAAGGCTGGCATCTCTATCCCTTTAGGAAATGTATTGGAGTAGCTCAGTGCACACAGCCAGTGTGGTTTCAACATGTATTACTGAGAGGTGACCTAAGAACCACATTACACAGACGCGTCTTACTAGCACTTGCACTAATAGTCAACTAAATACATATTATTTATTTTCCAAGAATGTGTTCTAGTTGGCCATCTAATTTCCACACTCAGGAGGCTGAGGCAGGAAGCTGTGGAGTTCAAGGTCAACCTGGACTGCATGGCAAGTTCCAGGCTAGCCTAAGCTACAAAGTAATATCCTATCTCAAAATAAATACACAAATAAATAAGTAAATCAGAAGAAAAGAGAATTTCTTCCAAAAAGTATTTCTTCGTATGTGCAGTGATGTATTTGGCCTGTGTGGAAATTCTGTCACTAACAATGAATGTCCTTCCCTCTAGTTTATCATGATACCTTTTGTAAGTAGGGTTTCAATGGCTTTCGCCACTAAAGCAAACACAAGTATATATCCTCTCTGATGTTTTTACTCCAAAAAAGAGGAAGAAGAAAAGAAGGAGGAGGAGGAGGAGGAGGAGGAGGAGAAAAGAAGAAGAAGAAGGAGAAGGAGAAGGGGAAGGGGAAGGGGAAGGGGAAGGAAGGGGAAGGGGAAGAGGAAGAGGAAGAGGAAGAAGAAAGAAAGAAAGAAAGAAAGAAAGAAAGAAAGAAAGAAAGAAAGAAAGAAAGAAGCTATCTTTCTTAACACATTTGGATTAAGAATGTAGATTTAAGTATGACAGGGAAATCTATGAACTCTTCTGGTGAGGTTCAGAGAACATCCTATCCTACACAGGGTTCTTTGACATTTCCATTGTGTATCTTCTCATTTCCTGGAGATAGAATTACCAACCTGTTTGTAGGTATATTATCAGTGAAGTCTATTGTATTGTTGCTCTTAGGATTCCTGTTGATGGCACTTCAGTGAGGCTGATGATTAATTAGGATTAAGAAAATGCTGTTTGAGCCGGGCGGTGGTGGCGCACGCCTTTAATCCCAGCACTTGGGAGGCAGAGGCAGGC